>NC_081371.1:38039350-38044350 GCF_030684315.1 Stegostoma tigrinum
AGAACGAGCGCGAGAGAACGAGCGCGAGAGAACGAGAGAGAGAGAACGAGAGAGAGAACGAGAGAGAGAGAACGAGCGAGAGAGAACGAGCGAGAGAGAGAACGAGCGAGAGAGAGAACGAGCGAGAGAGAACGAGCGAGAGAGAACGAGCGAGAGAGAACGAGGCGAGAGAGAACGAGCGAGAGAGAGAACGAGAGAGAGAGAGAGAGAACGAGAGAGAGAGAGAGAACGAGAGAGAGAGAGAGAGAACGAGCGAGAGAGAACGAGCGAGAGAGAGAGAACGAGAGAGAGAGAGAGAACGAGAGAGAGAGGAGAGAGAGAACGAGAGAGAGAGAGAGAACGAGAGAGAGAGAGAACGAGAGAGAGAGAAAGAACGAGCGAGAGAGAACGAGAGAGAGAGAAAGAACGAGCGAGAGAGAACGAGCGAGAGAGAACGAGCGAGAGAGAACGAGAGAGAGAGAACGAGAGAGAGAGAGAACGAGAGAGCGAGAGAGAGAACGAGAGAGAGAGAGAACGAGAGAGAGAGAGAACGAGAGAGAGAGAGAACGAGAGAGAGAGAGAACGAAGAGAGAGAGAGAGAACGAGAGAGAGACGAGAGAGAGAGAGAACGAGAGAGAGAGAAAACGAGAACGAGAGAGAGAGAGAGAACGGAGAGAGAGAAGAGAACGAGAGAGAGAGAGAGAACGAGAGAGAGAGAGAGAACGAGAGAGAGAGAGAGAACGAGCGAGAGAGAACGAGCGAGAGAGAACGAGCGAGAGAGAGAACGAGCGAGAGAGAGAACGAGCGAGAGAGAACGAGCGAGAGAGAGAGAACGAGCGAGAGAGAACGAGAGCGAGAGAGAACGAGCGAGAGAGAACGAGCGAGAGAGAACGAGAGAGAGAGAGCGAGAGAGCGAGAGAGAACGAGAGCGAGAGAGAGAACGAGAGCGAGAGAGAGAACGAGAGAGAGAGAGAACGAGAGAGAACGAGAGAGAGAGAGAACGAGAGAGAGAGAGAACGAGAACGAGAGAGAGAGAGAGAACGAGAGAGAGAGAGAACGAGAAGAGAGAGAGAGAACGAGAGAGAGAGAGAGAACGAGCGAGAGAGAACGAGCGAGAGAGAACGAGCGAGAGAGAGAACGAGCGAGAGAGAGAACGAGCGAGAGAGAACGAGCGAGAGAGAGAGAACGAGCGAGAGAGAACGAGCGAGAGAGAACGAGCGAGAGAGAACGAGCGAGAGAGAACGAGCGAGAGAGAGCGAGAGAGCGAGAGAGAACGAGAGAGAGAGAGAACGAGAGAACACGAGAGAGAGAGAGAGACCACGAGAGAGAACACGAGAGAGAGAACGAGAGAGAGAGAGAACGAGAGAGAACGAGAGAGAGAGAGAGAGAAACGAGCGAGAGAGAACGAGCGAGAGAGAGCGAGCGAGAGAGAGCGAGGCGAGAGAGAGCGAGAGAGAGAGAGCGAGAGAGAGAGAGCGAGAGAGAGAGAGCGAGAGAGAGAGAGAGCGAGAGAGAGAGAGCGAGAGAGAGAGAGCGAGAGAGAGAGAGCGAGAGAGAACAGAGAGAGAGAGAACGAGAGAGAGAGAGAGAGACGAGCGAGAGAGAGAGAGAACGAGCGAGAGAGACGAGCGAGAGAGAACGAGCGAGAGAGAACGAGCGAGAGAGAACGAGCGAGAACGAGAGAGAGAGAGAACGAGAGAGAGAGAGAACGAGAGAGAGAACGAGAGAGAACGAGAGAGAACGAGAGAACGAGAGAGAGAACGAGAGAACGAGAGAGAGAGAGAGAACGAGAGAGAGAGAGAGAACGAGAGAGAGAGAGAACGAGAGAGAACGAGAGAACGAGAGAACGAGAGAGAACGAGAGAGAGAGAGAGAACGAGAGAGAGAGAGAGAACGAGAGAGAGAGAGAACGAGAGAGAGAGAGAGAACGAGAAGAACGAGAGAACGAGAGAGAGAGAGAAAGAGAGAGAGAACGAGAGAGAACGAGAGAGAGAGAGAGAGAGAGAGAACGAGAGAACGAGAGAGAACGAGAGAGAGAGAGAGAGAACGAGAGAGAGAGAGAACGAGAACGAGAGAGAGAGAGAGAACGAGAGAGAGAGAGAACGAGAGAGAGAGAGAGAACGAGAGAGAGAGAGAGAACGAGAGAGAGAGAGAGAACGAGAGAGAGAACGAGCGAGAGAGAACGAGCGAGAGAGAGAGAACGAGCGAGAGAGAGAACGAGCGAGAGAGAAACGAGCGAGAGAGAGAGAACGAGCGAGAGAGAACGAGCGAGAGAGAACGAGGCGAGAGAGAGAACGAGCGAGAGAGAACGAGAGAGAGAGAGCGAGAGAGCGAGAGAGAACGAGAGCGAGAGAGAGAACGAGAGCGAGAGAGAGAACGAGAGAGAGAGAGAACGAGAGAGAACGAGAGAGAGAGAGAACGAGAGAGAGAGAGAACGAGATAGAAACGAGAGAGAGAGAGAACGAGAGAGAGAGAAAACGAGAGAGAGAGAAAACGAGAGAGAACGAGAGAGAGAGAGAGAACGAGAGAGAACGAGAGAGAACGAGAGAACGAGAGAGAGAGAGAGAGAGAGAGAGAGAACGAGAGAGAGAGAGAGAACGAGAGAGAGAGAGAGAACGAGAGAGAACGAGAGAACGAGGAGAGAGAGAGAACGAGAGAGAGAGAGAACGAGAGAGAGAGAGAACGAGAGAGAGAGAGAGAACGAGAGAACGAGAGAGAGAGAGAAAGAGAGAGAGAACGAGAGAGAACGAGAGAGAGAGAGAGAGAACGAGAGAACGAGAGAGAACGAGAGAGAGAGAGAGAGAGAACGAGAGAGAGAGAACGAGAGAGAACGAGAGAGAGAGAGAACGAGAGAGAGAGAGAACGAGAGAGAGAGAGAACGAGAGAGAGAGAACGAGAGAGAACGAGAGAGAGAGAGAACGAGAGAGAGAGAGAACGAGAGAGAGAGAGAACGAGAGAGAACGAGAGAGAGAGAGAACGAGAGAGAGAGAAAACGAGAGAGAACGAGAGAGAGAGAGAGAACGAGAGAGAGAGAGAGAACGAGAGAGAGAGAGAGAACGAGAGAGAGAGAGAGAGAGAGAACGAGAGAGAGAGAGAGAACGAGAGAGAGAGAGAACACGAGAGAGAGAGAGAACGAGCGAGAGAGAACGAGCGAGAGAGAACGAGCGAGAGAGAACGAGCGAGAGAGAGAGAACAAGAGAGAACGAGAGAGAACGAGAGAGAACGAGAGAGAACGAGAGAGAGCGAGCGAGAGAGAACGAGCGAGAGAGAGCGAGAGAGAACGAGAGAGAGAGAGCGAGAGAGAACGAGAGAGAGAGAGAACGAGCGAGAGAGAGAACGAGCGAGAGAGAGAACGAGCGAGAGAGAACGAGCGAGAGAGAACGAGCGAGAGAGAACGAGCGAGAGAGAACGAGAGAGAACGAGAGAGAGAGAGAACGAGAGAGAGAGAGAACGAGAGAGAACGAGAGAGAACGAGAGAGAACGAGAGAGAACGAGAGAACGAGAGAGAGAGAGAAAGAGAGAGAGAACGAGAGAGAACGAGAGAGAACGAGAGAGAGAGAACGAGAGAACGAGAGAACGAGAGAGAACGAGAGAGGAGAGGAGAGAGAACGAGCGAGAGAGAACGAGCGAGAGAGAACGAGCGGAGAGAGAACGAGCGAGAGAGAACGAGAGAGAACGAGAGAGAGAGAACGAGAGAGAGAGAACGAGAGAGAGAGAGAACGAGCGAGAGAGAGAGAGAACGAGCGCGAGAGAACGAGCGCGAGAGAACGAGCGCGAGAAACGAGCGCGAGAGAACGAGAGAGAGAACGAGAGAGAGAACGAGAGAGAGAACGAGAGAGAGAACGAGAGAGAGAGAACGAGAGAGAGAGAACGAGAGAGAGAGAACGAGCGAGAGAGAACGAGCGAGAGAGAGAACGAGCGAGAGAGAACGAGCGAGAGAGAACGAGCGAGAGAGAACGAGCGAGAGAGAGAACGAGAGAGAGAGAGAGAACGAGAGAGAGAGAGAGAACGAGAGAGAGAGAGAGAGAACGAGCGCGAGAGAACGAGCGCGAGAGAACGAGCGCGAGAGAACGAGAGAGAGAGAACGAGCGCGAGAGAACGAGAGAGAGAGAACGAGAGAGAGAACGAGAGAGAGAACGAGAGAGAGAGAACGAGAGAGAGAGAACGAGCGAGAGAGAACGAGCGAGAGAGAGAACGAGCGAGAGAGAGAACGAGCGAGAGAGAACGAGCGAGAGAGAACGAGCGAGAGAGAGAACGAGAGAGAGAGAGAGAGAACGAGAGAGAGAGAGAGAACGAGAGAGAGAGAGAGAGAACGAGCGAGAGAGAACGAGCGAGAGAGAGAGAACGAGAGAGAGAGAACGAGCGAGAGAGAGAGAACGAGAGAGAGAGAACGAGCGAGAGAACGAGAGAGAGAGAACGAGAGAGAGAGAACGAGAGAGAACAAGAGAGAGAGAGAGAACGAGAGAGAACGAGAGAGAGAGAGAGAACGAGAGAGAACGAGCGAGAGAGAACGAGCGAGAGAGAACGAGCGAGAGAGAACGAGCGAGAGAGAACGAGCGAGAGAGAACGAGAGAGAACGAGAGAGAGAGAAAACGAGAGAGAACGAGGAGAGGAGAGAGAACGAGCGAGAGAGAACGAGCGAGAGAGAACGAGAGAGAACGAGAGAGAGAGAACGAGAGAGAGAGAGAGAGAACGAGAGAGAGAAAGAGAGAGAGAACGAGAGAGAACGAGAGAGAGAGAGAGGAACGAGAGAGAGAGAGAACGAGAGAGAGAGAGAACGAGAGAGAACGAGAGAGAGAGAACGAGAGAGAGAGAGAGAGAACGAGAGAGAGAGAGAGAGAGCAAGAGAGAGAGAGAGAGAACGAGAGAGAGAGAGAGAGAGAACGAGAGAGAGAGAGAGAGAACGAGAGAGAGAGAGAGAACGAGAGAGAGAGAGAACGAGCGAGAGAGAACGAGCGAGAGAGAACGAGCGAGAGAGAACGAGCGAGAGAGAACGAGCGAGAGAGAGAGAACGAGCGAGAG
>NC_081371.1:38074389-38239389 GCF_030684315.1 Stegostoma tigrinum
GGCTGAAACAGAGGGGCTGAAACAGAGGGCGAGAAACAGAGGGGCTGAAACAGAGGGCGAGAAACAGAGGGAGAGAAACAGAGGAGCTGAAACAGAGGGGCTGAATCAGAGTGGCTGAAACAGAGGGGCTGAAACAGAGGGCGAGAAACAGTGAGGCTGAAACAGAGGGGCTGAAACAGAGGGGCTGAAACAGAGGGGAAGAAACAGAGGGCGAGAAACAGAGGGCGAGAAACAGAGGGCGAGAAACAGAGGGGCTGAAACAGATGGGCTGAAACCGAGGGGCTGAAACAGAGGGGCTGAAACAGAGGGCGAGAAACAGGGGGCTGAAACAGAGGGGCTGAAACAGAGGGGCTGAAACAGAGAGGGCTGAAACAGAGGGCGAGAAACAGAGGGGCTGAAACAGAGGGTCTGAAACAGAGGAGCTGAAACAGAGGGGCTGAAACCGAGGGGCGAGAAACAGTGGGCGAGACAGATGGCGAGAAACAGAGGGGCTGAAACAGAGGGGCTGAAACAGAGGGCGAGAAACAGAGGGCGAGAAACAGAGGGCGAGAAACAGAGGGGCTGAAACAGTGGGGCTGAAAGAGACGGGCTGAAACAGAGGGGCTGAAACAGAGGGGCGAGAAACAGAGGGCGAGAAACAGAGGGGCTGAAACAGAGGGGCTGATACAGAGGGGCTGAAACAGAGGGGCTGAAACAGGAGGCGAGAAACAGAGGGGCTGAAACAGAGGGCGAGAAACAGAGGGGCTAAAAACAGAGGGGCTGAAACAGAGGGTGAGAAACAGAGGGCGAGAAACAGATAGCGAGAAACAGAGGGCGAGGAACACAGTGGCTGAAACAGATGGGCTGATACAGAGGGGCTGAAACAGAGGGACTGAAACAGAGGGCGAGAAACAGAGGGGCTGAAACAGAGGGGCTGAAACAGAGGGCGAGAAAGAGAGGGGCTGAAACAGAGGGGCTGAAACAGAGGGGCTGAAACAGAGGGCTGAAACAGAGGGCGAGAAACAGTGGGCGAGAAACAGAGGGCGAAAACAGAGGGGCTGAAACAGAGGGGCTGAAACAGAGGGGCTGAAACAGAGGGCGAGAAACAGATGGCGAGAAACAGAAAGCGAGAAACAGAGGGCGAGAAACAGCGGGCGAGAAACAGAGGGCGATAAACAGAGGGGCTGAAACAGAGGGGCTGAAAGAGAGGGGCTGTAACAGAGGGGCTGAAACAGAGGGCTAGAAACAGAGGGCGAGAAACAGAGGGTCTGAAACAGAGGGGCTGATACAGAGGGGCTGAAACAGAGGGGCTGAAACAGAGGGCGAGAAACAGAGGGGCTGAAACAGATGGCGAGAAACAGAGGGGCTGAAACAGAGGGGCTGAACCAGAGGGGCTGAAACAGAGGGTCTGAAACACAGGGCGCGAAACAGAGGGCGAGAAACAGAGAGCGAAAAACAGAGGGCTTGAAACAGAGGGCGAGAAACAGAGGGGCTGAAACAGAGGGGCTGAAACAGAGGGGCTGAAACAGAGGGGCTGAAACAGAGGGTTTGAAACAGAGGGCGAGAAACAGAGGGCGAGAAACAGAGGGCGAGAAACAGAGGGCGAGAAACAGAGGGGCTGAAACAGAGGGGCTGAAACAGAGGGGCTGAAACAGAGGGGCTGAAACAGAGGGCGAGAAACAGAGGGCGAGAAACAGAGGGGCTGAAACAGAGGGGCTGATACAGAGGTTCTGAAACAGAGGGGCTGAAACAGGAGGCGAGAAACAGAGGGGCTGAAACAGAGGGCGAGAAACAGAGGGGCTAAAAACAGAGGGACTGCCGTGCTAATTGTTTTTAAAGATATATATATTCATTCAGAGATCAGAATAATCCAGTAATAGCATCAGCTGCAATCATTACACTGCAAATGGATTGTTGAACATACGTTCTTGTTTGAGATTTTGAGCAAGGAGTGCATGTTAATGTGACCGTTCATTATGAGCTACGAAAATGGTTTTATCCCAAGTAAACCAATAATTTCTAAGAAAAATGCCTATTCAAGCAACTTTTATGTTGTGTTAAAAATTAGAAATTGTTAGCTCCAAACTCTAATATTTAATGGGAACTCAGTCAAAGCACGTTCAGCATAGTGTAATATAAATGGTATGACATGGGGTAAGAATTTATAATTTTAGGGGTAATATGAGAGAATGTATATTGGACTGGTTAACTAATAAGAAACAGTCAAGATAAATGGTGTCATTTAATACTAGCAAAAAGTAATGACTGGGATGCCAGAGGAATCAGCGCAGCGACCTCTATCATTTGCAATCTTTTATTAAGACGCAGATGAAGGGCTGACTATACTGTAGACAAACTTCTCGATGCAAAGATTGGTAAAAAAGCAAGTTGTTAGGAGGATTAAAAAAAACTGCAAAGAGACATAAAGAGGATAAGAACCTAAAATTATCAGAAAGATACAACATGGAAAAACATGAGGTTGCCCACGTTAATAAGAAGAATAGAAAGGTGAATATTATTTAAATGGAGGGACTGCAGAATCTGCAGTACAGCATCCGAGTACCCTCATATATTACGCATCAAAGCTCAACAATCAGGAAGGCAAATGGAATGCTGGCCCTTTTTGCAAGGGAATTTCAGTATGAAGGTAAAGGGCAGTGGAGTGGGGTCGGGGAGGTGGGGGAGAAGGGGTCAGGTCATGTTATATTTTTACAGGCATTAATGAGACTGCAACTAGAGAAGTGCACATTTTCAGTTTCTGTATTCAATAAGGGACATATTGTATTGAAGTTAGCTCATAGAAGCTTCAGTAGATTGATTCTCAAGATAATGGGTCGCCTAATAACAAAAATGTTGAGCGGATGCTGAAGTATTCGAGAACAAAAATTTGAAGGGCCTAAACAGCAGAGATGCTGAACTAATCTTTCCCCTCACGGGGTTAGCCAGAAACAAGGGGTATAGTTTCAGGGATGAGAAGAGATTTCTACTGTCCTCTGGAATCCTGTAATCTAGAGAGATGTGGAAGTTGGTTCATTCAGATTTTTGATCTGCAAGACAGTCAAGAGTTTTAGGTGGCAGCCAGGAAGTGGAGCGAGGCCACAATCAAGAAAGTAAAGATCTTACTGAATGACAGCATAGGCTCAAGGGCTACACTCTACATCCTTATATCACAGAGAACATCAACAAATCGAGTCAGAATCAGATTATGTTCAAATACATCAGTAGACAATTTAAAAATCTCAAAGTATGTTCAGTAACAAATGTATCTTTTGTACAGTTACTTAAATTATATACTGCATTTTCAAATATTACCTTAGTTGTACAGGTAGCACGTAAAGGTTCCACTAGTCTGTCCAATCTCTGTAGAACTGCACTTGGACAAAGGGTCGATAACCGTACTAACATCAAGAAGGTCAACATCTGTTAGGTTAAAAAGAAGCTTGGTCAATAAGCTAGTTATCTATAATGGTATATTAAATATAAGCATTGACATTTTCCAAAATATAAACAGAGACCAGTGTACTTCAGTTTAAAATACTAAGTGCAAAAAAATAACATTTAGACAAAGGGTAAACCCACTGTATGAATCGGCCCGGAGCCCAAGTTAACTATAACTAATATAATCCACACTGATTATTTACCTTGATATCATAATGGTCCTTTAGTCCATCTTCAACATGGTTCAGGAATTCAAAAATATCTAATCTGTCAAGACAGCTATCCAGAAGTGTGTACATGCATTCAAAAGCTGCTTTCCTAATATCTAGGCCATCATCTACAGTATGTTTGAATGGTCCCATTTCCACCTTACATAAAGGAGAGATGAAACATAGTTAAAATGCAGAATGTATAAATCCACTGAATGTTTTCAGGCCAAAATATATTTTGCATACAAACCTCTCTTATTAATTCCTTCCTAACTTTTGTTTCATTATATAGATGAGGAAGAACAGTATCCAACAGGTCCCTGATTAGCGATGGTTTGTTATGTGCAGCTGAATTGAAGGTAACTAAAGCTACTCTTCTCACATTGAGATCTGGATCTTCCAAGGTTTTCAGAAAATCACCTGAATGTGTAAGTTAAATGAAACATTATTAATATTTTATGCAAGTTTTGTTTTTCTAAAACAACCAGAGCACACTGCAACCCTTAATAAACCTTAATTCCTATTCAGGTATAATCAACAGGTGACCAAAGTTTCTCAAAAAAGGCCGCTGTTCATGTTCAATGCTGGACAGTGCATGTCATTAGATTATTTATCAATGGAGACATTACAGCCCAGTCTAATACGAACACCACAAAAGTTATGCATGTATTTTTGCCAAAAGGCATTAACCACTGCCTTCAGCAGTGAGAGAAGTTTAGTCTTCCTGACTCGCACCATCATCTCCCAAAGTACTGAAGTCAATAGCAACGACCTAACTGCCTCGCAGCCAACATCATTAAGCTCTGTATTAAACAGACAATGAATTCAGTCATCGGATTTGGTCAGCTTAATTTCCAAAGAATCAGATCCTTAAGGCCTCTAAGGAAGCCTCCTTTCCTTGAAAATTCCCAGAATATGGTTCACCATTTCCCAACTGATAACATACAGATTGTGGAGCCATGCTAGGTTGCAACCAGCATTACAATTTATTAGGCAAAATTATATTTAAATAAAACCGAAAGAACTGCAGATGCTGTAAATCAGGAACAAAAACAAAGTTGCTGGGAAAGCTCTGCAGCTCTGGCAGTATCTGTGAAGGGAAAAAAACAGAGTTAACGTTTCGGATCCTGTGACCCTTCCTCAGAACGGTTCTGTCCTTCACAGATGCTTACATGTAAATATGCTAGTATTTGTGGAAATATTTTGAAACCATTGAAACATTTCACAATCAGAAGGATTTGTGAATGGACAAAAGCAACTTTACCTATGCAGTTCTTTAACAGAGGGTCTATCGGTTGCGGGTGATCAGAAATTGTAAACTTCACAGCTGTAACCACAGAGCTTCGAGCATAAGAAGAACCTATAGTGGAAATGGCAAGGTTAAAACCCTCAAAAGGCAGAATACAGATTCCAGTTTATTCCCTTAAGATCTCTGTATTTGAGATCAGTAATTCTTTTGCTATGAGAACTTCAACTTGTGCACATTGAATATCAGTATATAAATGAAAATAGTGTCATACAAATTTCAACCACCCAAAGTCTTGATCAAGTGCTAAGTAATCAGTCTAAACAGAGAAGAGATAAGAAAAAGAATTTTAACTTGTAAATAAAGACTAATTTACATTGACACTCATTAATCCCCACTTTGAGGTCTTGATGCTGTGATAAGGAAGTTATTTCTACTCATTATACAAATTTCTGTGTTTATTTAGATACTTTAAGGTAGTAAAATATATCCTAAGATTGCATACAGGAATGCTGTCAAGCAGAATTTGATATCAAGCTAACCCATATGAAATATTAAGGCAGATGGCCAAGAGGCAAGATTTTTAAAGCGCCCTGAAAGAATAAAGATTATAAAAAAGCAAAGAGGTTTGCAGAGAGAATTCTAAAGACTAGAACCTTGGCAGCTGAAGGCATAGTTGCTGATGGTAGAGTGATGTAAATTAGGGATGGTCAGAATTAGGTGAGCAGTGAATTGCAGAGCTGAACAGAAATAGAAAAACTCCTGGCCATGGAAGACTTTGTAAAAGGACTACAATTTTAACAATGGAGGCATTTCTTAATTAGGAGCTAATGTAGGTCAGAAAAGGTTAAGGAACAGGGCTCAGTGTGAGTTAAGACATCAGCAGTACTTAAGATGATCTCAAATTTACAGAGAATGAAAGATGATAAGTTGGACAGATGTTGCTCGGAATTGTCAAGCCTAGAAGTTACAATGGCATAGATGAGGGTTTCAGCAGGGGTCGAGGTGCAGTGAAGAGTCAGGCAAAACTGCAGATATGGCAACAGGCAGCTACATCTTAGCAATGACATGAGTATGCAGTCAGAAGCTCATATCAGGGTTAAATACTAGAAGGTTGCAAGTAGTTTGTTTCGGTCTTAGATGGTTGAAGTCAACGTTGAGAAAATCAAGTTTGGGGCAGGTTTACAAGCATTAACTTCCCTTTGCCATTTGTCTTCCTCTGTGCTTCACCTCTCATTTTCTTTAAAACATAACTCTTTCTTTGATAACTGGTCACTCAATCCCCTCAGTACAAGAATTGAGTTGATTATACAGAGGTGGTATTGACAGTTTTCTGCATAACCATACACAGCAATAGTTTGTTCTTACAATATCACCAAATAATAATTAGATTATGCAACATTCTATTCTTTCCTTTGAAGTTGTGACTTAACAATAGCTATTACGAGTGAATACTGTATGAGATACTGAAGTTTTATATTAAGTATATTTTACATACGCTACATGTAAATAACGTACCTGATTCCAAGTATCCTTTAAGCCGTGGTAGTAATGTCTCTGGATCTATCAAAGTAAGTTTGCCCAGGCATTCTGCAACAACATTTCGAGTTCCTTCTTCTGCACACTCACAATGTTTCAGCAGCAAATTCCAAATGTTTTCTACATATGGTTTGAGACCACCAACTGAAGAAGAGCTAATAATTTCTTTTAGAGAATGTAACAGGAGATATTGTCTTTTTGGTTGACTTGTTATTTCTTGCAGAACAAAAGGCAGATACTCAGGAAGGTTTCCAACACTAATGCTTCCAAGGGCATAGGATGCTGCAGATTTGACCTCCTCACTAGAGGAAGAGAAAGCTTCTAAGATTACAGATTTAAGCTCAGTTTGCCCACTTAAGTCTATATGATGACCAACCTCTCCAAGAGAGAGCAAAGCCAAGAGACGGATAGAATCAGTGGATCTAGAATTCTTCACATCCTGGATGAACTGCCCAACCACAGCTGGTCCTTCTCTGGGGCAGGCTCGGGTAAGTGCTGCGACACACTTTGCGATTGAGTAATAGGACTGCTTGTGAGTCAATGCACTGTTTTGGGAATAAACTGGACCAGTCAGCATTCGCAATAACTCCATATAACCAAGGTTTGCAGTTCCAGTCCCAACAAGAGCTTGGAAGAAATATAACATGGCACAAAGAGCTCCTCCTTGAAGTAGTGGGGACCGTACCAGCCCAATAAGCTCAGTAAGAATTGAGCCACTGACTTTTGAAAGGGAAGATGGGTGTACTTTGGCCAAAGTTGTAAGAAAGCTTATGGCCATCTGTGATACATGCATGTCACTTTCACTAATTAGAGGTGGAAGCTCCACAAGGACTGCTTCGATCATGGCAGGTGTCAGGCTGTCACTATAGTTCTTGATCAAGATGTCCAAAGCAGAAAGGGTACTCAGCTTCAGTGCTCGCTGATTTTTCCTCAAGAACGAGGCTAAAATTGGTACTCCCTCACTCAGCACTGGTCGTAGGTCAATCTTGAGAGAAGATCCAGCAATTAATGTCAAAGCTTTAACTGTTGTAAGTCTAGTAATTTCATTCTTCAGCCTCTCCAAGAAAATCTGCAGTGTGCTGGGTAAATCGCTGCCTAAATGGTCCCCAAGATTACAAATGATCTGTCCCATGCAAGAGATAGCTCTCTCCTTCACCTCTTGATCAATGTCTGCAGCTTTCAAACGCTTGACGGTACATGTAAATAAGTCATTAATGTATGGAGAAGCATCAAATGAATACAGGTGTTCTACAGGTCTAAGTACTTTTACAAGCTGCTGAGTTACAAGAAGTGCTTCTGACGTGATCTTGTAAAATGGATCACCCACGCAAGCCACCACTGGTGGAACTAAAGCTTCTACATGAGGATGGAAGACTTGAGGCGAGTGGTTACAAAGAATAACATACAAACATGAGAGAGCATCGATCTTTAGATTGGACGAGCTGGATTTATCATTCAAGGAAAAGATTATCCCTGCAAGAAACAAAAAACAAAAAAATGTAATGGTGGAATAAAGTTTTTATTTATAAACAACCCAAGTTACATTTTCTGTTATAATATCAAGCAACTCAATTCTACAATTCACAATACAATTCTACAAACAATAGCAAGTTATTCTAAAAAAAATGTGCAAATTCCAATACACTTTAAACAATGTAACATTGCTACTTTGAGTGTACCTTGATTTAATGATCTGCTACTGACAATACACAAATGTTAGTGTCAATATCAGCATGCAATACAAACATGAATATGGTGTGCTTTAAGTTTAACTCAGAAACATTTTGTAAATCTGTTACATTCTATGGGGTCTAACATGAACACAAAGTCTGAAGAGAGAGAGGCAATAGCAATTACAGATTCAGTTACCCCATTTGAAATTTTCCAATTCCTCAACTGTTATATGATGCCAATTTTTAACTGGATTCCCCTTACGAATATATTTTTGCACAATCTGCTTTAAATTAACTTAAGCTGCATCACGTCAACAACCTATATTTGTCAAGTGCCTTTAACATATGGAACGTCCCAGGGGCATTTCAAAATGTGCTAGCAAAAGAGATGATCATCCAGATGTTCCAAATGCAGTAGCACACATACCAAGATGTACAGTGATATTGAGGTGGTAATGGCCTACAAATTTCCAGTGAAGCCCTAACTAACTCATTGATGAATTGAAGCTGTAGCTGGACACAAAAGTCCAAGTGCTTCAGCCTAAAAAGATAATGATGCAGTTTTAAACAAGGTCAGCAGTATGCATTCCCACTCTAAAGATGACTGTAAAGTCACAGTCATTAAGTCATCCACAGGGTCAATTTGACCAAAAAGCTGTCTTCAAGGAGTTCCTGAAAGGAGTAAAGCATGATAGAATCCAAGAGGTGTACGGAACAAACGTTAGAGCAAGGGGCCTAGGTAACTGCAGTCATGGTCACAAATAGTTGAGCAATTTTAACTGGTTGATGGAAAGAGACCATAAAGTTGTGAAGATAAAAATTACTGAGGTATAAAGCCATTGGGGCATTTGAAAACAAGGATGAGCATCTTTATCACCAAGATGTTGGTTGACCTGGAACCCCCAATCTAACTCAAGTAAGGGGTTGGGGGAGGGAGAGAAGAAGACAGGAGTGAGGTGGTGGGGGGACGCAGGGGGAGAAAGAGAGAGACAGACAGTCAGAATTGACTGTGAGTAAGACAAAGAAAAACGAGCAACCAGATTTGCTGAAGTGATTTGGAATAGTCAAGTGGAGAGTTGACAAAAGCATGAATGATAGCTCCAGTGTGAAAAAGCTGAAACAGCAAACTGGGACAGTGTTACAGAGATGGAAATAGACATAGCGAATGTAAAAAGTGAGGTTGGAAACTCAGCTCAGATGGCCATTCATCCTCTTCTTTTTCTTTATCAGTAATTTAATTCCTGAGGTTAAAAAAAATTGTTTTCTATTCTTTCTTTGCTGACCCTGGAGTAATTCTGCTTTGTGCTAATTTGCCTTTTCATGATCATTTTTCTGTTTGCCCTTTTCTGACAGCATGAGCCTTGGCCTAATTGTTGAGCTCTATTAAGAAGAGGTGGTTAGTGAAAAATGAATATGGGTAAAAGCTATTCATATATTATTTCTGCATTTTTGAACTACTGCATATTAGAACACGACATTGGCTAGCACCTATAACTGAACAAAACGTTAAAAGCTCGTAGTCTGAGGATTATCAAGCAAATTTGACCTGGAACCCATACAAAGAAATTGGCAGAGGTAGCCCAATGGTTCATGAGTGTCTTAACAGAAGAGAGAGGAGAGAGAGGGAAAGACCAGAGTATAAAGACCAGATATCAATTCCAGACCTTTTATTTATTGAATTTAAACCCCATCCATCTGCTTTCTTGTTTTGTATTTAGAGCCTGGGTCACTGAATTCCGAATCCAGTGAAATAATCACTACACCACTGTCTCTCCATGTCAAATGTAAAAATCTTCATGACTCTATCTTTAGCTTTAAATGAATACAATTACTGCATCAGCATATAGAAATCAGAGACTGCAGCATAACTAAAGAAAAAATATGAATACTTACCTGGAACAAGAACTGGTACGTGGTGAGTTAAAGCACCAGGCAACACATTCACCAGCTCAGTTAACATGTGAAAGCAACACTGACGGGTCTTCACACTTTTCTCTTTCATTTGCTTGTGTAAAGCTTTAACAATGTTGGGAACCTTTAAAGAAAAGTTTAAACAGGCTCAGAATTATGCATTCACTTCTTTCAGGACTTTAATAGCATATAACCGACTAAGAAAGAAATCTTGAAAGAGGTTACAGTCAAGGTAAAATACTCATTGAAACATCCAGCTCCAACAGAACATGCACTTCAAATGGACTGCAAATTCACTTGGCGCTAGTGATAGATTAGCTCAGTAAAGAGGTAAATATGACTTGAAATCTTCATGTTAGTGATTAAAATTGTACAAAAACAGGAGCCAACTTTTTAACGCTGTCTCATTATCATAAATGTTCACATTTTTGGATCCCAGTATTGTATAAGGAGCTTCAAATTATAACAAACCTCCTCTGTATGATGATCTTTTGGAAGGAAAATGCTCCCAGATCTTTCAAAATGAGCTCAAAATGCAGATAAAATTATTTAAGGACCAGAATTCTCATTTTCCCAAATAACAATCAGTTCTAACATAATATTAAGCTTCTCAAGGATTAAATACATTCTGTAGATCTTTATTAATAAAAAGCAAGCATATTCTTCATCCAACTTGCTAGATACATTTTGCAATTAAGACACACTGACAACATGGTGTACACAACTCGTCAACAAACCTATTCTTCCGCTTAAGGTCCTCAATCTAGTTTGACGTAAAAACAAACTAAAAGTAAAAGAATGAGTTAACATTACCGGAGCACACAAATGGAACAAACCAGACGCCCACGTGGAAAAAGTTTATAAATTCAAAATTATTGCAGAATTTTGGTGACAGAACAATAGATGCGAAAAGGACAATTGACGCAGCACGCTATAAACCATATATCCAAGCACAAGAACATAGGTTGGCAAGAGAATGTGCAACAGAGTCACAAAAAGGTAACAAGTGTAGTGGCAAAAACTACGTTCAAACTTACTTGATTCTGGAGCATAACTAAAGGGGTCTCTTCTTGTTCCATTGCATCTGGGTCAAGATGCCAGCTCTGAGCAGGCCTGGTCTGTTTCAGCAGCGAGAGATATGCATGGAAAACATCAGCCTTAACATTTTCTTCACGTTCCTTGAATCTGGCAATCAGCGCAGGAGATACTGTTTTATAAAATTCTGGGAGCATTTCATGACGAGTGCTGACCACACCATCTAAACACTTGGCAGCAGCACGCCGTACCTTCCAGCTCATATCATCATCATCACTGTACTCATCATCACTCCCTAAGGGGTGTAAAATGTATTAATAACTATGAGTACCTTTCAGACAAAACAGTACCTTTCAAACAAAACTGATGCACAGATTAAACAGCTACATTAAGAGAGAAATGCACTCAGGATTTACGCATGCTGAAAAACAGCACACAAAGGAAAGTCATTTGAGACAAGGCCCCAACTGCGATGACCCTAGGTGATAAAATAGCCCACTAACTCTCATTGTTTAGCCTCTAATAATCATCCTTTGATGAGCTATTGAGTAAATGTCAACACCATCAAGCAGGGCAGCACGATGCCTGACAGCACTAGGGACCCGGGTTCAATTCCTTTCCCCAGGCAACAGTCTGTGTGCAGGTTATACATTCTCCCCGTACCTGCGAGGGTTTCCTCCTGGGGCTCCGATGTCCTCCCACAGTCCAAAGATGTGCAGTTTAGGTGGACTGGCCATGGTAAACTGCCCAGTGTCCAGGGATGTGCAGACTAGATGGATTTGCCGTGGGAAATGCAGGGTGACAAGGATAAGGTAGGGGTGTAGGTCTGGGTAGGATGCTCTTCAGAAGATCAATGTGGTCTCAATGCATTGAAGGGCCTACTTCCACACTGTAGGATTTTATGATTCTAACTACCTTTTCTGAAATGATATACTATAGCTGTTAATTAACTTAAGTAGTAACTCTTCTGCAATAATAATAATAATCAGATTACTATCTCAATGGAGTCAAGTTAGGTAAAGGGGAAGTACAACAAGATCTAGGTGCTCTTGTACAGCAGTCAATGAAAGCAAGCATGCTGGTACAGCAGGCAGTGAAGAAAGCTAATTACATGTCGGCCTTCATAACAAGAGGAATTGAGTACAGGAGCAAAGAGGTCCTTCTGCAGCTGTACAGGGCCCTGGTGAGACTGCACCTGCAGTATTGTGTGCAGTTTTGGTCTCCAAATTTGAGGAAGGACATTCTCGCTATTGAGGGATGGCAGCGTAGGTTCATGAGGTCAATTCCCGGAATGGTGGGACTATCATATGTTGAAACATTGGAGCGACTGGGCTTGTATACTCTTGAGTTTAGAAGAATGAGAGGGGATCTGATTGAGATGTATAAGATTATTAAGGATTGGACACTCTGGAGGCAGGAAGCATGTTTCCGCTGATGGGTGAGTCCAGAACCAGAGGAGACAGTTTAAAAATAAGGGGTAGGCCATTTAGAACAGAGTTGAGGATAAACTTCTTCACCTAGAGAGTGGTAGATATATGAAATGCTCTGCCCAGAAGGCAGTGGAGGCCAACTTTCTGGATACTTTCAAGGGAGAGATAGATAGAGTTCTTAAAGATAGTGGAATCAAGGGTTATGGGGATAAGGCAGGAATAGGATACTGATTGTGGATGATCAGCCATGATCATACTGAATGGTGGTGCTGGCTCGAAGGGCTGAATGGCCTACTCTATTATATAATAACAAAAGTATACTCGCCAAATCGTCTAGGTTGGTACATATTTGTTCACAGACATTTACCTCATAAGTTACTTCATATGAAACAAGAAAATATATTAATTCCAGGTTGTGTACCTTGATCATCATCATCTCCACCTTCAGACTCCATCGCAGCATCATCATCATCATCATCATAATTGTAATTGGGATCATATGTTAAATACCTCAGGCACAAATTAATAATGGTTGTGACATGAAGAAACACCTCCTTAGGGCACCTACAAAACATGGCCATTGAACAAGTGTTCCATTTAAGCTGGTAAACTAATAAAATCTAGTTCTGACATTTAATTGTTCAGAAACTACCAGTTCAACCAGTCACTGGCACACAGCTGGGCAAGCCAAGTCAAACACAATCTTTAACTCCAGAAATGGATTAATTTATGAGCAGACACATCATATTTAGGCAAACGTTTACTGCATTACTGACCTTTTCCTGCAGCTTCTTTTTAATTTGAAATGAAGAAACCAACATTGGACCTTACCTTCTCACGAATGACTCAAAGGCTTGAATGCAATACTCTCTCAGTTCATCATCTTCCACGCTGCAGAACTTAACAACTAATGGAATAATTTTTTCCAGGTATTCTCCTAAAGAATAAAATATTTCAGAAATTCCCTCAAATAACTGCTTAAAAATATTTTATAAAATTAGCGAAAACATTTTAAAAAGGAACGTCAAATGCAAATTTACATTACCTATTCGGTGCCCTGCCTGTCTGCTAATAGCAGCAATACACTGAATATAAGTCCTGGTTGTAGACATGGATTCATTTTTGGCAAGCTCAGTCAATAAATGCTCAATTAGGTCAACAAAGACCAAGTTTCCACAACTCATAACAAGGTGACCAAGAGCAATAATAGTTCTCTTTCGAACAGCAAGTCGGGGGCTGGTAAGCTGAGGAAGAAGGCAGTTTAAAATTGATGGATGGAAATTAACCAGCAGACCTCCTTGCCTAGAAAAATAAAATGCAAAATTCCAATTACAGTTCCAACTCAAAATGACTATCTTTGTTTAAACAGAATTTAAGTTATCTTTTAATTCTAGAATGCAGCAGGGTCTGACAAAAGCACCTTTTGCAAACACTGGTCAACATATTATAATTATAACAGTCCTTTTTGTCCTGCACCACAAATGGAAATAGGTCTATCGAACAATCTTGAAATAACCAAAATTAAAATGGAAGCTTCAGAATGGACCAAGCTAGAATGATTAAATCAATTAGTCAACATTTGAACAATCAAATTATACAAGATGTAAACATTAACACATATAAAGGACAAAATATACATGCATTCTCATCATTGTGTTGATATAGCATTCCACTTTGTTCTTGCTTTTTTTTTTAAAAATTCAACACGTCAATCAATAGCTCTTTGCTTAGGTTTTCTATGTATTTAAAAACATAAAAAACACTGGAAAAACCAAAGAGGTCTGGCAGCATCTATGGAGAGAGAAACAGAGTTGACGTTTTGAGTCCAAAGGCTCTTCGCAATTTCTGTTGCCAGAGCCACCAAGTTACTACAGCATTTTCTGATTTTATTTAAATTTCCAGCATCCGCAGGATTTTGTTTTAGTCTTCCATACATATGCTCCAGACAAAGACAACCAACATTTTTAAATTCAGTTTACATGTTAAATCAACAGAAAGATATCCAATTAGTCTCATGTTAAGTACTCTATGAAACACTTATATTTTAAAGTCTTAAAGGCAAGAAATATGTCCCAAAGAGGAATACTAGCTATTTGTGGGATAATGTTAATCTTGTTATTTTTGGCCACAGCTAGGAATTGAGCATATTTCTAACCAGACTTGGCACAGTTTAAAAGGGAAAGAGCAGGAGATTTAGAGGGGATTTGAGGACTTTTTTTTAACCCAAATGGCAGTGGGTATCTGGAACTCCGACTCAAAGATTGATAGACATTTGAGTAGTATTTAGACAAGCACGTGAAACACTTCAGCTTAAGCATATAGCCCATATGCTGGAAAATCAGATTAGAATAGATAGATACTGGATGACTGGCACATTCCTAAAGGGCATTCCTTCCAAGCTATAAAAAACTCTACGGCTCTTATTTTGAATAATGTATTTTTAGTATGTATGCGCAGATTATTTTATGGGTTAATGGGATGCGAGCATCATTACTGATCCCTAATTGCCCTTGAACGTGGCTTGTTAGACCGTTTCAGAGGTCAGCCAAGAGTATCACTTAGATCGGGTAAGGATCACAAACTTCCTTCCCTAAAGGACGTTAGTGAACCAGCTGAGCTTTTTATAACTATCAATGATAGTAATGTTGACCATGAAAACTACGTCTAGCTGTACATTTCAAGTTATGAACTGAATTTAAATTTCATTACCACAATGGGATTTTAACACATCTCCATCCAGCTCACCAACACAAAATATTCACCCGTCCTCTGGATTTCTAGTCCAGTGACACTATCACTAACATTATTTCTCCATACTTCTGATGGGAATGAAAGTGTGTGGTGGTTATATCACATTGTAGGTTTGAGTGTTATATACCATAGTTAAGAAGTAGTTATTACGCTAACTGTACTTAACGTGCATGAACTGTTAGGACACAGGTCAGTTTTATATTACCGATATGTCATTACTGCAGTAATCGTACTCAGCAAGGAACAGCAGATTCAAGCATTTACATGCTTAGCTCAAGAATCACTTGTGCAAAGCTAGCACTTTGAGTATGACCAGATGTCTCCAAGTCAGAATCCTCGTTAAAAGTAACCCAAAGCATTAGGTCACGCAGGATGTCTTTAATAAACTGCATTTCTGTTGTGAGTAGAAGTTAGAAGTGTTGAGAGAAATCCAGAAAGGAAATAGCAACAAGTTACCAGGTTCTCTTGTACACTCTTCTTGCTATAAATGTTATCTTAATCCTTTCAGATTGTTTCATTTTACCATTTCTCCCTTTCATCATATTAAGCCTCCATGCTTCACTTCATCATTTTCTCGCTACTTATCTTGTTTTTATCACAAGCTCACTGAAGTACACATCAAAATGGTTAGTTTTCTGAAAAATTCATTAAAATTTGCAGTTTGCACTGAGACCTTCACAACAACTTCTGCTTTCTTTACTGCACACTATCCCTCCAGCACGGCAATTTCACAAGTCATTTTACACTAGACTAATTAAACTGATATACAGTCATTCGTCCATATCCACATTGTTTATGTTTCTGAGGACCCCACGACTGGTAAAATTTCCAAGTGCAAAAGCTTGTTAAAAATAGGCTAAAATGGGTAAAAGTATCATGTATATGCAATTTTTGCCCAATGTTTGTTCTTTGTTGTTAATTATGTTTTGCCATGGATAGGCAAACTCGTGATTCAGTATTTCACGGAGAGGATTTACTGTGTAGAGAGCTGCAAAGCATCAAATTAAACCTTTAATTCAGAAGAAAAGCCTCTTAAGCACAGTTTGTGAGCTTCAGCACAATTCTCAAACTATGCTTTTGCCTTAACAAAATGACTGACATCATTATGCTCAGTTTATTTCCCGTGTTCAGTGTGATGGAGCATGAGCTGGGTGACTTTTACACCCTTGGCTTCCAACAAAAAAAAAATTACCTGCTTAGCATATCTGCCATGATGTCTAGTGCTTCCAACTGAACAGAGACATCTTCCTGTTTTGCAATGGCGCTAGTGAGGCGGCCTGTGATCTTTTTGCAAACATTGGCTGCTAAAGCAGATCCTAAGAAACAAATACAAATTCAAATAGTTCTCAGATAAATAACAAGGATTTTTTTTTTAAAATTACACCTAGTCATTGCAAAACATTTTTAAAAAAGATAACACAGTCTGACACAAAAATAGTTTGTTTTTCACTATGTTACCATTCTATCATTTTCCGCTAGAATGCGAACCTTCTATTCATGCTAATACCTAGAACATGACCTCTTACGTTGTCAATAACCTTTGTTGTCAAATGGCTTCAGGAAATCTAAGAACATCGCATTCACAGGTTCCTTTTCAGTCATGTAGCTTATTGCTTCCTTCAAAAATTCTAAAGAACGAGTCAAACACAATTTCACTTTCTCAAAATCATGTCAACTTTGCAAAATTGCTCTGAGGAAACCATGTTCTAACTTACTTAATAGATTCTAGCCTTTTCCCTATAACAAATTTTAAACTATCTGGTATGTAGTTCCTGATTTCTCCCTCCTTTTTATAATGTTGTATTGACATCTGCTATTTTCAAATCCGATAGGACCTTTCCAGAATCTAAGTGATTTCTTAGAATAGAGCCAACACAACTCCTCATATCACGTCGTCTTTGACTTTAGGATGAAGTCCATCACAACCCAAGGAACAGTCAACTTCTAAGTCTATTAAATTTTCTCGGGATCCATTTTCTAAATTCCTGCTTCCCTTTCACATCCTTTTATAATTTCTGGGACGTTATTTATATCTCTGTATTGAGGGGAGAGGCACAATATGTTCAATAAGTATTACTTTCTATTAATTCCCTAAGCCCTCTCTGTAAATGACCAAAATGTACATGGACTTTTTTTAAATTTAACCATAGTTTTAAAAACTGTTTATGTTCCAGCTAGCTTTCTTTTATTGATAAATAATCTTGTCAGAGTATACTTTCCAGTGTCCTTAATATTAACAGTTTTTTTTAAAAACCAAGTATAAACTTACCACTAGAAGCTGGAGGTAGTTCTCCAATGACTGTTTTCAGTCCAATACTGGAAATATCTCTCAGCTGTTCCTTGTCTGACAGCATATTGGTACACAAGGTATCCACAATTGTCTCCACCTGATATTCCTTCACTTTACTGACCAATGGACCAAGGCTGAAGGGTAAGTATTAAAGATATGCTTAAACAGAGCAATAATGGGCACATATTCAAAACCAAATTCCTGATAAATTCAAATTTCAATCTGCGACATACACATTTTCGTAACACATCTATTAGACACAGAGACTGTGTTTCCAGAAAATCTTTACCATTTATTTCCTTATGATGTCTGTGATTATTGCTACCAATGAACTGGAACTGATTGACCAAACAAATAATTTTACTTTTCTTCTAAAGCAACTGTGCCCATAGTAATGACCATAAAGGTTTGTCAAAACACTAAATCAAAGGCCTCTCCCGCCAAAAATTCCTTCAAGCAATGTCAATCGCTTAGCACACACAAGTTATCACTTCAAAAATCGGAGTAGCTTGCAGCATATCCTTAACAGGCCATCTGGCTTTCTTCTGTACTGGAAAATGCTATGGGTAAACGTGAAAAGATGTAATTTTTAAAAACAAGTACATTTACATATACATATAGACAAGTTCCAACTGCAAGTTGGCTCGAACAGTTTTAAAAAGGTTAAAAGGACATCATTACACGCACATAACATACTGTTGAAGTGCCATTGTGTGCAATTATTATAACAGCACATTCAACATACATTAGTAAATAAATTATATTTTCATGCTTACTCACAAACATTAAGTACGATACTTGTTCAGGTGAATGTTTTGTTGTGCTGAGTCAAAACATAATACTATTCATAAGGACGTAATTGATTAAACTCAGTATACACACATTCAAAAATGGCTCACCCTTAATCAGGCCAAACTGATGTTATTATATCCCTCATAATGTGTATACAATACAGTTGTCTCTCTGTTAAGACTCCTATTCAGTCAATCATCAGACACTGACAGAGATCTTATTTATCTTTGTGTATGTTAATATATTTTGCAATAAAGCATGAGAACTAAGTCAATACAGTCATACATCAAAAAGCATTGACCCAAATTCTGTGGCTATCATTTCGACAATTCTCTCAGTATTGGGGATCTCATCCCTGGGAAACTGATAGCAACTTCTGGCAACAATATGATGTTAAAAACAGAAATCCAGAAGTTACTGTTAATGATTCTCTGTTCCTCTATGAGTTTCATGGATTCAAAACAGAAATCTTTAGAAATCAAAAACCTCCATTTTTAAGCTGTGACATCGCTGTTAAAATCTCCTAAAAATGTTACGCCTTGTGATTAGATGGTTAGTACATTTACAGTTCAGTTGTAAAACAACTGAACATGTCTTGCCAATATATTTCACATTTGCATTTCAGATATTCCTGTTCTCAAAAAGTGGAATTTTAGTTAAGTTTATAATATTTCAATTTACGGGTATACTCCAAATCAGTTATTCTGTTCTATATAAAATGTACAAAAAGTTTGATTTAAATGGCTTGAATTTTGCAGTCAGTGGCCAAGTAAGTTTTTCGACAGAAAGTGGTGTGATTCTCCTGTTAGAAACAGTTTGTAGTATGCATTGTTTACTAGCTGCTAGTTCTGACAGCAGTTTAAGTGCGTACTAGCAGTCTGTCCTCTGAAAACTCTGGTATACAATGTAGTAACGGTGCAAGTACATGCACACAATCAATCTGAAACTACTTAGTGTGCTAACATTTCAGCATAAGTGTGGCTATGAAAATTCACCCAATATTACTATCGGCTCTTTGGCAATACTGGCTAAGAATCATACTTCCTTGCTCTTTCTCCTTAGGACTATATTTTTCTGCCCTGCAATTTTGATCAAATGGGTCAATGGGCTGAAAAAATGGCAGACGGAATTCAATCTGGATAAATGCAAGGTATTGCATTTTGGTACAACAAACAAAGGTACAGCCCTTGTATACAATTAATGGCAGGGCCATGGATAGTGTTGTCGAACAAATGGACCTAGAAGTGCAGATACATAATTCTTTGAAGCTTCCATCACATACAGGCAGACTCGTTAAAAAGGTATTCGGCATTCTTGCCTTCATTGCACAGTCCTTTGAGTACACAGGAGTTGGGAAGTCATGCTGAGGTTGTACAGGACATTGGTTGGGCCTCTTCTGGAACACGGTGTCCAGTTCTGGTTGCCCAGTTATAAGTAGGATATTAGTAAGCTAGAGAGGGCTCAGAAGAGATTTACCAGAACGCTGCCAGGTACGGAAAGTCTGGGACCTTTTCCACTGGAGCCTAGGAGGTTGAGTGATGACCTGAGAGAAGTTTATAAAATAATGACGGATATTGATAGAGTTAATGGTAGTTGCCTTTTCCCTAGAATGGGGGATTACAAGAGGGCACATTTTTAAAGTGACAGAGTTTGAAAAGGGATATGAGGCTCTTTTTTTCTTTTACACAGAGGGCGCTTTGCACGTAGAATGAAATTCCTGAGGAAGTGGTGGATACGGGTAGAATTACGACACTTAAAAGACATTTGGATAGATACATGAATAGAAAAGGTTTGGAGGGATAAGAGCCTGGAGCAGGCAGGTGAGACTACTTTTGTTTGGGATTATGTTTGACATGAACTGGTTGGACTCGAGGGTCTGTTTCCATGCTGTATGACTATGACTCAAATATTTACCCAAACTTCTTCTGAAGCGTTATAATCAAATCTGCTTCTACCTACTTCCGTTCAATGCAGTCCAGATCAAAATAGCTTATTGTGTCAATTAAAAACATTTTTCCACATCTCCTCTGGTTATTCCGTCAATCATCTTAAGTCTACGCCCTCTAATTAATGACCTAGATTAAGCAGCCATAAAAATTTATAAAGCACCCTTAAAAGTGATAGCACATTCACTGGAGCACACAAAGTTTGATGCAAAGCCACTTAAGGAAATATTAGGGCGGATATGAAAATGTTTAGTTTGAGAGGTTGGCTTAAGCTGTGTCTTAAAAGAAGGGAAGGTAGAACCAGACGGATTTAGGGAAGGAAAATCCAAACTTCAGGTCTTAGCAGCCGAAAACCAAAGGTGGATGTAATTGTAATGGGAGTATTGTAGCAGCTTCATAATGACTGTTTTTTTGGTTTGTAGAGGTGCTTGTTAACTACTGAAATGAGAAAAGGAACTTTTAGAAACCAAGCATTAAATGAGGGATTGCCACACCTTTTGAAAACGAGTAACCTGACACTCAAAGTACCATTCAGCACTATTGATTCAAGCGGTAGGAGTAAGTTTCAGATGAGCTGGAGCCACAAACAGTGAATGCATGGAGATTCAGCCAGTAATAAGTAACAGACTGCCATCGATAAACTGGCCACCAGTCCACAAGCCAAAGGCTTTCTGTCTGCTAATGATTGTGTAAGCTAGCTCCCAGGCTGCAGAACAGCTTAGGGCTGTGAACAAGTTAGGGAGAAGCCATCTCCATTTTCTCTGCAGTTAAAAATTATGCCTGAAGAAAACAAGTAGTTGCTGTAAAAGCTATGACTTTCAATTAAAATGTCAGAGACTTCATAAATGTGAAACCTGAACCTCTTGCAAACAAAATCAAGAAGGATTCTGATCAGAACAAGAACCACTGAACTGCCTTCTAGTCTTTCCCTTCATCCACGTGTTTATACTCATGTCTGTCTGCATGTGTAGAGGGTTAGCATAAAATGGGGTTGAGAGTTTTAACTAGTAGAGATATATGCTGAAGGCTCAGGCAAATTGGGGAATTTTGCGTGCTTTTAAAAATCTTTTAATTTCTGTGGCAGCTCCAGAACTAGGGGGGCTCGATTTTCAGCTCACATTTCCAAAGTTACAACAGTTTGTATAAGTGCCCTGTTAGTGATAACATTAATCAGTTGACAACTGCAGATAGGACCAGTTGATATTAAGGACAGAAAATAATTTCCAATAGAAATAATGGAAAATACTGCAAAGAATGTGAAACGCCAGTTTTCTTTTTAAAAGTGTGGGCGTTTTAGAAAGAAAATGAATTTTACAGACATGCTAAATCACAAAACCAGTTATTTGAGTTTGATGTTTTCCATGAAATAACGAGCTTTACGTTATAACCCTCAGAAAGCTATTTAATGATTATATTGCTCCACCTCCTACATTTTCTAGGCAAAAATACTTGCAGCCATATTTGGATAGTCACATACAAATAACACTGCTGGAGCCGTATTATGCATTTTTTACTCAGAACAAAGAAGGAATGTTACTTCCTTGGAACAGTTTTCAAAGATCAATGGAAGTAATGTTCAGCAATCAAGAGAAGTGCTGCATAAACACACTTAGGGCACAGCTGTATAGGTTCCATGTTGCAAGTTGGCCATTTTCAACGATTATTTGTTTTCTACTGGTATTTTGTGGAACCTGTCTCAGAGGTTCACAATGTTCCACGCAAAAGCAGAGGAATCTGCCTTGTTCATAAGTAATACCAGGGTCAGAATTATCACTTACTGCAGGGGAGCACTGGGGACAGGCCATAACCTCATCTCATATTCAAAATACAAAGGGCTCCTCTTTAAAGTCTTGCCCATGCATACACACTTGGTATTAAATGATATTGACGACCAGAATCATAACCCAAAGAGCCAATGCCCTCAACAGAGGAAGATAATAACAACAGAAGAAAAAATAAATGAAGCTGCAATTCTTTATTAAGTGCTAAAAATGGGGATCAAAACAATTCTCACATGCTTCCATACCTTAATCACCCAATACAGGAGGAACAGTAATTACAATGAATCTACACTTGCACCAATTTATTCAATAAACAGATTATTATACTTTTACCATTTAACAGCAAGATTCTGCACTTCACCATTCTTGTCTTCCAGTAACTTCAAGATCATCTTAACCACTTTCCGTTCACTGTCATCATCCAACTTAATAGAGTCTTTTTGTAACTCTGTCATCAAGTCATTAGTCGCCATGAATCTGGAAATTATACAAATGAAATGAATTTTCTTACAAGAAGTTTCATATTAATCCACCGCTAGTAATTACTCAACAGTACATGCTTATTTTTGCAATGACACAGAAATTGGTTGATCATCTGCATGATTTCACTAACAGCAAGAACGTATTTAAATAATGATTTGATCAAATTAGTGCGTCAATCGAGAAATACAACCTCAGGGCATCCCAAAGCAAGAAGCCAATTTTGCAGCAGTTCAGTTAAAATACAATATTCTAACATTACCAAAGAAATACATTTGTCCATCAACCGAAATGCTATTCCTTCCCATGGACTGAGATAGCAAGGACTGCAGATGCTGGAGTCAGAGATAACAGAAATCTGAAGAAGGGTCCCCACCGAAACATCAGCTTTCATGTTTCTCTGATGCTGCCTGGCCTGCTGTGTTCCTCCACCTCCACACCTTGTAATCTCCTTCCCATGGATTTCCTAGTTCTCTCCCTTATCTGAATACAGCCTTGATCCAAGTATTAACAAAAGTTGAAGAAAGTGACTGCCCTCGACAAAGCAATATTTGACTGTGTGACACCTAGGTGCCATGTTAAACTGCTGTCATAGTAAATCAAGAGAAATCCAGAAGCACAAACCACGATCGCTGTATTTGGAGGCCGGTAATCTCATTACGAATCTTTTCGGACAGTGCCTTAAGCCTAACCACCTTCAGCTCTATTATTCATCACCCCCTCCCTCCACAAGGCCAGAAATAGCAACATCTGCTGACCACTAATGTTAAATTCTATTAGCAACTCTTCTGATAACGAGCAGCGGATCAACAGAGGTTGGCACATGACAAGCAGCATTCATAAGACACAAAACAAGCAAAGACCATCTCCAAAGCCTAACTAACCTCCTGACATTCAATGGCCTTACCATCAACTAAATTACCCAAAGTCCTGGTGGCCTCCGATAACCAGAACCTCAAGCAGTGCAGATTAGATGCAGGATATTCTGTAACATTTATCAGCTCTTGCACCCTAAATGTTTGTGACCACTAAAAAGTTAATTAATGGATAAGTTGGGACTATTCTGAATGATTGGTTATAAACCCATCCCAACTTTTAAAAATGTGCTGCTGTGCTCCCAGAAGAGCACCAAAGTGTCTTTGAAAACAATTCTCTCTCTTCTCTGAGACCTTCACCATTTGAGACTTGTGAAAACAGGATTTGGTGGGGAAGGCAGTTTTCAGCCATACTAGTCCAAAGTTGATTTAAAGAGTTTAACATAAGCATGTGTAGAGCTGTATACAAGGAGGACATTTGCATTTGTTTGATTGTCCTTCCATTCAATCCAGATGATCCACCGAAGACATTGCTGATCAAATTGCTCCAATAATAACACTTACATACAATCCTCGTCTCACAGCAGATCAGAGGTGTAGCAACAACTAGTCCAATGGCTGTCAACGTTTCAGCAGTGCTCAACATATTCCAGTCTCCCATCAACATTTAAAGGTGCATGGAATGTTTGTTTGAGTAGGTTGTTTTGTTGACAAGGGCACATTTCTTGTATTCACAGCAGGGTGCACAAACTGTACAATGTTAGTTCAGTTCTGAATCTGAAGTCAAAAGAGATTTCCACCCAAACAATATTTAATACTAACACCACACTTTTGAGGTAAATAGCCCGTATCCGGTTGATTGTATTGGTATGAGGGCTAAAACACAGCAAAGCTTGACCCCAGTCCAGACTTCGCAGGCACCTGTCTCATATTTCCCACTCAAGACAGTTGGAGTCATATCACAATGAAGAACTTTCAAGATCGCGAGGAGTTTTTTTTTAAATCTAATTATCTGGAACACAGAACTTCATGATTTATTGAGGGAAATGTTTTGGTTAAGTTGATGAATGCGGTGAAGCATTCCTAGCATTGCTCTTGATGTTTTCCTTGGAAGTGTCTGGCAATTTCAGAGGTTCTCCTGTAAGGTCTAAAGCCAAACCAGTAGCTCAGAGGAACTCCTCAGGAAGTAGACAATTAAGCAAAATGCATGTCAGGATTTTTCATGCTGTGGATAAGAGGGAAATACCTCAAATAGGCACACGTCTCATAATAGGCCCCAGGATTGATGGTAATGGTACAGTGGGAGAAATGTCAAGCCACTTTGCAGAATCTCTTGGATAATACCATTTGATCTGTTCTGAAACCTTTCCATTTAACACATTAGTAACACCATGAGGGAGGATGTTCTCATTGTAAACATATGCAGTCTCTCTAAAAGAACGGTATGACAATCACTCATCAAAACGTATGGATAAATGAACCTTTGACAAATTGATTGCTGAGAACAAGATCAAGCAGACTTTATCCCATTTGTGATTCGCAGCACTTGCTTGACATTCTTCTAAAAGTACAGCGCACAGAATTAGGCACAATAATCCAACTAAGGCCCAATAATATTTTATAAACATTTAGCATAACTCATGTTTGCACTCTGCTTATAATGATATGATTCATGACTGCTTTAACAGCACTGTCAACTCATCATGTTGCCTTGTGTCTCTGGTCACAATCTCTTTGCTCCTCTTAGAATTCTATCATTTAGATCGATTTGTCTCACTTTCCCTCAAAAGTGTATCACTTTAATATAGATCACCACTCCTTTCTTGATGGATTGAAATCATATTTCTTCTTATTCTGCAATACTGGCTGAACCTTTACCACATTTCAATTGCAAACGGCTTACCACATTTCCAAGGGTCACAGTCTCTGCCAAAAACAGTCATATCCCTGGTACAATTTTCTTTTTAAAAAAACCCTTTAAATCATCCCATCCTGTTCTGATGTCTCAGTCAGTGAACGTTTGGGTACTACAATATGACCTCAGCACCAAGATTAGGGACTCCAAACCAAAACTACAACCTCTCATGATGTCTGAGATAATGGGAACTGCAGATGCTGGAGAATCCAAGATAGCAAAGTGTGGAGCTGGATGAACACAGCAGGCCAAGCAGCATCTCAAGAGCAGATGCTGCTTGGCCTGCTGTGTTCATCCAGCTCCACACTTTGTTATCTCTCATGATGTCTGTATGCAATAGCTTATAACAAGATTTAACTGGGATGCAAAACTATCCACAATCAAACAACAAAGTAACACGTTACTACTAATTTACACCACAATAAATATCTTTGGAGCGAGATAATGCAAAATAACATGTATCAACAGAACCTGCAATAAGGATTAGGAGGGTTAGAGGTGGAGAAACAGGGAAAAACTGGCGTGAAATACTGAAACATTTTTTTAACACGCAAAAACACTCATGGCTGTTTCGCTAAAAGCTTTATTGTAATTAGATGTCTGAATTTATTGGTACAGATGACTCCCAACTAACTTCGGAGAGCTTCAGACTCTCAATGCAGCTTTCAAAAGCTTTAATTTGCCGCAGTTGGTGGAGCCCGTAAGAGCTCAGGTCAACGACTAGTGATCAGTCGCCCCTTTCACCCCCGTCAGAGATACGGATCACTGCAAATTGGCATCCGAAACAGAGAACATGTGCACCGTCTACCCGGGGATTGGAGGTTATTCAAACAGAGGGCGGAAGCTCGGAACAGCCGGCTCCCTCCGCTAACCGCAGAAAACCCGGGGCGAAGGGAAGGGACGGCACGGGGCAGAGGAGGCGGCGGTGGCGGCCTTCATACTGTAATTCCTTTCAGCACACATGGAGTGGACGGCGGTGTTCAATGAGCCAGAACTCTCCCGGGTTCTGCCGAGCCCGCGCAAACATCACTGAGATGGAACCCGCCCGAGCTACACCCCAAGACACGGAGGAGGAGAGAGTTAACCTGAAGTCCTTGTCGCTGGAAGTCATCTTCTCCAGCAGGTTGGAGATGTGGTAGGAGGCGCTCGCCATCTTGAGGCCTTCACTCCCGCGTTGCTGCCGTCGCGACCGCCCGTCGTTATTCCAGTCCCCGGTTCCACCTCACTCTCCGCGCCGTATTTCTCCCGGAGTGGGGAGGGAGGAGACCGAGGCGGCGGGCTGTACTCAGCCAGCTGCTCTTTGGTGGGGGGTTGGTCTCGGTTCGAAGTGAGGCCTCCGTCGCCGTCTGTCTCCCAGGAGCTGCGGCCCCTCCCCCTCACCCTTCACGATCCAGGGTTCACCGCAGCTGCGCAGTCCACTTCAGACCAGTACATTGTTGCCCCCTGCTCATGAAGGTGAGGTCAACCTGAAGCCTGTTCACGCGCGCGCGTCCATGTGGCGTAGTGGGAGTCTCCTTGCCTTTGGCCCAGGAGGTCCGAGTTCAAGTCCCAAGTGTTCAATGTGTGCCATAACGTGGAAATATTGTCAGCATCTTAGAAACAAGAGCTTAAAGACTTTGAGACATAGCCGGAACTGTCGATGCTGGCGAGTCTGAGATAACGTGGTGCAGAGCTGGATGAACACAGCAGGCCAAGCAGCATCAGGGGAGCAGGAAAGTTGACGTTTCAGGCCCAGACTTTGAAATTGGAATCGAGCAAAGTGGTCTGGGTGGGGGAAGGTGAATTAAACTCACTGTTCTTCATCCAGCCGACTAGCCGTCACAATGCCATAAATAGATACAGAAAGTAATCAAGCAAGTTAATGTTATACTGAAGTTATACAAAAGCCTGGATAGATCTAGATCTCGGCAACCCCACCTTAGGAAGGATATACAGTGTAGCTTTACAAGCATGATACTTGGACTTCAGGAGTTACATTATGAGATGAAACAAATTAGGCTGGTTTTCTCTAGGAATTCATAAGGATGTGATCGAAGTATTCAAAATATTTTCAGGAAACTAAAGGATAGATGAAAATAAACTATTTCCACTGTTTAGGAATTCTGGAACTATCGGGCATAGCGTGAGAATTAAGGCCAGACATTCAGGAGAGATGTAGGAAGCATTTCTACACAAAGTGTGGGAGATATTTGAAACTCTCCTCCAGAAACAGCAGTGGACGCGGGATAAGTTGTTACTTTTAAATCTGAGATGGATTAATTTTTGTGGGCCAAAAGCAGGTGCACAGAGTTAGGCCTCAGATCGCTGAATGACGGGACAGGCTTGAGAGGCTAAATAGCCTTACCCCCATACCTGTGTTCCCTCCAACTCAAGTTATTAAACTCAATGAAATGAAAAGCATTTGTGAAGGATAGTCTTGTCCCCAGTTGTATATTTCCTCCATTTGCTGGTTTAAATTTTAATTTTTCAAAGCTATTATTTTGAGGGACACCTGGTTTTTTTGTGCTTGTTTCTCATTTTTTTCAGTCTGTCTCAAGTACGCTAACTAGTATTGTTTATTTGCATTAAAATATATTTACTATCTTAAGACAATGATAAATTGAACTTCTACTCTAACCTTATTTGCACTTTGCTTTATGTTTGTTTTGATGTGGTATTTTGTGAATGTGGTAGCTTTAAGATAACAAATAAAAACAGGAGAGATGCATTGACTTCAAAGCTGCTACTACTGCACAAAGTTGCACAAAACTGGGAATCCTACAGTCCAAAGCTTATCCTCAATCCTAAGGTAATAAAATCTGAGGCTGGATGAACACAGCAGGCCAAGCAGCATCTCAGGAGCACAAAAGCTGATGTTTTGGGCCTAGACCCTTCATCAGAGAGGGGCATGGGGTGAGGGTTCTGGAATAAATAGGGAGAGAGGGGGAGGCGGACTGAAGATGGAGAGAAGAGAAGATAGGTGGAGAGGAGAGTATAAGTGGGGAGGTAGGGAGGGGATAGGTCAGTCTAGGGAAGACGGACAGGTCAAGGAAGTGGGATGAGGTTAGTAGGTAGGTGATGGGGGTGCGGCTTGGGGTGGGTGAGAGGAAGAACAGGTTAGGGAGGCAGAGACAGGTTGGACTGGTTTTGGGATGCAGTGGGTGGAGGGGAAGAGCTGGGCTGGTTGTGTGGTGCAGTGGGGGGAGGGGACGAACTGGGCTGGTTTAGGGATGCGGTAGGGGAAGGGGAGATTTTGAAGCTGGTGAAGTCCACATTGATACCATTGGGCTGCAGGGCTCCCAGGCGGAATATGAGTTGCTGTTCCTGCAACCTTCGGGTGGCATCATTGTGGCACTGCAGGAGGCCCATGATGGACATGTCATCTAAAGAATGGGAGGGGGAGTGGAAATGGTTTGCGACTGGGAGGTGCAGTTGTTTGTTGCGGACTGAGCGGAGGTGTTCTGCAAACCTAAGGCACAAGTTACAGTGTGATCGTAAACTCCCCACTTTCCTGAGTGAGTACATGCAACAATACTCAAAAAGCTTGACACCATCCAGGATAAAGCAGCTGGCTTGATTGGCACATCCACAAAAACCAATGCCTTCTACCACTGACACACAGTTGGCAGCGCTGTACACCAAATATAATGTGCATAGCAGAAATTCACCAATGCTTCTGGGACACATTCTTCCAAACCCATGACCGCTGCCATTCAGAAGGACAAGGCAGCAGATACGCCGCCACCTGTATATTGCCTGCAAGCCATTCAGATTTGGAAATATATCGCCCTACCTATAGTGTTGCTGGGTCAAGATTCCAGAGGCCTTTTTCCCCCCCCATAGCATTGTGGGTATACCTACACCAAATGGACTGCAGTGGTTCAAGAAGGCAACTCACCATCAACTTCCCAAGTGCATCTAGGGATGAGCAAATAATGCTGGCCTGGCCAGCAACACCTACGTCCAATGAATGAGTTTTTTTTTAAAGTCAAGATTTACAACACTATACCATTGCACTGTCACACCCTCACATTCACCAGTGACATTCTGCTCCTTGAGTCAGTGTGGAATCCCTCTCTTTATCCCTTCTCACTTGATTTGGCCTGATACTTGACCCATCATAGTGCCAACAGGCATTCTCTTCCCTGGCTGCCAAACTAGCAATTGTTCCGCTTTAACATTGTCATCTCTGGATTGCTTTCTCTTCTCCCTTCAATACTATAAATTGTTACCTTCCCCTTTCATAGCACTTATTAACCCCATCTCGTCTAACTTCTCCTCTCCATCACTGTACATCCACATTTGTGATGGCTTCCTGCATCGTGTAATATTCATATGTCGCAAATCCAATGATTCTGTTGATCTTAATGGCAGCTTAAATGAACGAGAAACTCTTGTTCTCAAAATATGATGGGTTCACTGCTATGAGTACAGTTGAGGACAAAGGGCCATGGGCAGCCAAACAGTTGGAGTGGGAAGCTGAAAAAAGAAACTACAAAAAAAAGTGTCCAACCTATGTTGATTTATGTCTGCATGTATTAGCCCATAAACTGGGCTTCTGAAGTGCAGCCTGGCATTGTGAAATACTGACTGTTGGAATGCAGTTTATTTTCTTCAAACAGTTGCCAGCTTCATTGTGCCTGAAATAAAGCTAAATTCACACAGGATTTGAAGAAACATTGACATTCTGTATGGAGAGTCTGAGTCGTTATCAGAAATAGGATAAAAATCATGTTTCTGCATACTCAGATAAATACACTTCTATTTCCAAACATGGAGCTGATAATCTAGCAGAATGTTCTGATAATTTTTGTTTCAAAATACAGCTTTAATGAGCATCACAGCCCTAACGTGGATCAGATAGCAATACAAAGCAGGAATTGAATTTGGCTCATCCATGAATTCTGTAAGAACTATACAAAATATATGTATTCAAAATATTGAGTATTCAAAATATATGGTTGCAGTTTTCAGTTGCTGTAGGTGCATTGTAAGGGATAATACTGAAAATGAATTAGCAATAGTGACGTGCAAAAGGAATGACTAAGATAGAAATGGATTTTTCTTTTCAATATTCATGTGTCTGGAATAACTCCACAGAGGCTGGTATCCCATCACCAAGTCACCTTTTATTTACACATGCATAGTATTTGACACTGGCCCAGTTTCCTCAGAGTGAACAGAATCTCTGACAGTTCCGTTTATGTCTGTCAGCCAGGGTTCCCTGATTGGAGGAGATTAATAACTCCAATCAGGGAAATCATATTCTATGGGGTCCAACTGGCTGACCTCATTACAATCCCTCCATCCCCTCTAAGTCAGGGACTTTGTCTTGTTCTTTATCATGTAGCCTCTCCAGGGGCGTATTTGCACAGGGTCCAATTCCTCCAACTCCGCCTCAGATACAGGCGACATCTACCGGACTGTAACCCGCCTCTTGTGCCCAGAGCATCTGGGAAGAAATTCATCCTCTTCTTCGGGTGGTAAAGGCATCGAAGCTGTGACATCCACCGTGTTCACTTCAGGCTCTGCGGTTACTTCAGTGCTGGATAGAAGGGGAGTACCCACAGGTTCTGACATCCTTTCCAGCTATTCTGAGGGGCTGCGTGTATTTTGCTTCTGCCCTATTTGTGAGTTTGCGGTTTTCATGTGGGCCACATGTTTGTTCAGGATCAAACTTTGTACATCACGGGACATGAGTTCATGTCGACCATGCTTCTTACCCATGCAGGGCCAAACTTTATCCCCTGAAGTAAACTGCCTACCTCGCTTGGAGGAGTCTTTATCCAGCATTGGTGTTCCTGATGCTGTTTCAGCCTCCCTGTTAAGTCTGGCAAGATCAGATTTAACCTGGTGCTGTGTCTTCTCCCCACTAACAACTCTGCTGGAGCTGTCCCTGTAGTTGCATGAGGGATGGTCCAATAATCAAATAGGAACTGGGACAGTTTGGTATTGACTGAAGTTGTAGGCTGTTTCTTTAAGCCTGCCTACAAAGTTTAGACTGCTTTCTGCAGGACCATTGGACAATGGATGGTATAGTGCTGTCCTAACATGCTGAAAGCCATTTAACTCTAGGAAATAGTTGAATTCCCTGGTGGTAAATGATGTCCTGTTATATGTGACCGATACTTATGGGAGTCCATGTGTTGCAGAAGATTCTCGCAGCTTTTGAATTGTCTCCATGTTTGACAAATTAACTCTGTGCATGTACTTTCAGCAGGTATCCACAATGATTAAGAATGTTGAGCCCGTGAAAGAGCCAGCATAGTTGACATAAAACCAAGTTGAGGATTTGCCTGGCCATAACCACAAATATGGAGGCGTTGCTGGCAATCATTTTTAATCTTGTTGGCACTCTGGGCACTGGCCCACCAACACAGCTATATTTGCATCCAGTCCTGGCCGCTAGACATAACTTGTCGCCAACATCTTCATTTTGGACACCCCTAGATGACCCTGGTGGAGTTCAGCCAGTATCTGGTGGTGACCCTTGTTCGGGACAATCACTCTTGGTCCCCATAATAAAATGCTGTCCTCTACTGTGATCTGATCTTGCCAGGTCCAGAAAGGTTTCAGTTCTAATTGTGATGGTCTTTTTGTTTCCCCCATCACCACCAGCTCTTTTAGTTTTGCCAGGACTGGATCTTTTTGCCAGCAATTAAGGGAAGGGTGTTCAGAAAGTTTAAAACCAGATCAGATTTTTCTAGCAGCGACACCATTTGTGGTGTATCTGCCAGCAGGAGACAGCTAAAGACAAACTCATTTGCTACTTGGTATCCCAGTCGGTGCTCCAACTTGCAATTCTACACACTTAGAGTGAGAGCCCATTATGGAATTCAACCTGAAGCTATGGGTGGCAGAGCCTTGCCCTCTTTGAGTAGCCCTAGCAAATGTTTGTAGTCTGTTACTATTTCAGATTTATGTCCGTAATGGTATTGGTGGACATTCTCACACCAAAGGCGATTGCCAAACCTTTCTTCTCTATCTGAGTGTATTTGCGCTCTGCAGCAGCTAAACTCTGGGAAGCATAAGCAATTGGGTGCTCCTCTCCATGGGGCCATCTGTGAGCCAACACTACCCCGACACCATACGGGGAGGCATGTCAATCTATAGATCCCACTTGGGATTGTCGTGAGCCAACACCTTAGACAATGATAGCTGCTTCTTCACTGACTTAAAGGCTCCACCTTGGCTGCATGACCATTTCCAAGGCTGACATTTTTTCAATAGCAGAGGTAAGGGTGCCAGAATGGAGGCAAGGTTATGTATAAACTTTCGGTAATAATTCATCAATCCAAAGAAAGACCTAAGCTCCAATACAGATGTGTGAGCCAAGGCACTTTGATCTTTATTTTTCTTTATTCATTCAGGGGATGAGGGTGTTAGACCAGCATTTATTGCCCATCCCTAAATGTCCAAAGGGCAGTTAAGAGTCAACCACAGTGCAGTGGGTCTGGAGTCACATGTAGGCCAGACCAGGTAAGGATGGCAGTTTCCTTCCCTGGGGGACATTACCGAACCAGAATGCTCTCACTTCTCTTCCAATGGGTGTAACCCAATCTTGTCGACTCTTGTAGTCCAAGTTGGGTTGGAATGTGGAACACACATTTTTCCCCTCCTAAGGCAGATGGCCACCTTGGAGAAATATCTAACGACTATATCGAAGTTCTGCAAGTGTTCTTTACTGATCTTCCCTGTTGTTAGTACTTCATGCAGATAAATGGTAAACTGGGGAAGACCTTGTAAAATGCTCTCCATTGTCTGCTGAAAAATATGCTGATGATGCCTCAAATGGCAGTCTCATATATTGATACAAACGCTGATGGGTATTAATTGTAGCAAACTTCTGGAAATCCTCATCTAACTGCAATTGCACATACCCAATGCTCATGTCCAGCTTTGTAAAGGACAGCAACCCCCTGCCTTGCCAACAGCTTTGCATATAGGTCCAAAATACAAGGGATTGGGTACTGATCCAGCTGTGAGAAGTGGATTACCATTTGTTTAAAATCCCTATTTAGGCAAACCAACCAATCAGACTTCTCAGTCGGTTTGACCGGTGCAGCCCATTCTGCAAACTGTACTGGTTTGATGATTCCTTCGCTTTCTAGCCTCCTGATTTCTGCCTCTACTTTTGCATGCAAGGCAAAAGGCACTGAACAAGCCTTACAGTATCATGGAATTGCTTCCTGGTCAACATGCAAGGTGGCCTTTACCCCTTCTATAGCCCATAGACCTTCCTGAAAAACCTCTAGGTATTTAAATAGAACTTCACTCAGGCATCCATTTTCTAATTCTGGGACTCATTCTGGGGAAGGTGGGACGTCTGCAAACAGGACAGTCTCCACTTGAACCGGAGGGGCTCTAATATCCTGGGTGGGAAATTTGCTAGTGCTATTCGGGTGGATTTAAACTAGCTCAGAAGGGGGATGGGAAACTGAAGTGTAGTTCTAGTACACAGGAGGATAAGCGTAGGGACCTCACAGTCACAAGACTGTGCTGGCTGACAGCAAGCTGGATTGAAGTGTGCCTACTTTAACGCTAGGAGTATCCGGAATAAGGTAGGTGAGCTTGCAGCATGGATAAGTACCTGGGACTTTGATGTTATGGCCATTTCGGAGACATGAATAGAGCAGGGTCAGGAATGGATGTTGCAGGTTCCAGGGTTTAGATCTTTCATTAAGATCAGGGAAGGTGGTAAAAGAGGGGGAGGTGTCCCTTTGTTAGTCAAGGACAGTATAACGGTGGCTGAAAGAACTTTTGATGACGACTTGTCTACTGAGGTGGTATGGGCTGAGGTCAGAAATAGGAGAGGAGAGGTAACACTGCTGGGAGTTTTTAATTGGCCTCTGCAAAGTTCCAGGGATGTGGAGGAGAGGATCGGCAAAACTATTCTGGGCAGGAGTGAAAGGAACAGGGTGGTCATTATGGGAGACTTTAACTTCCCTAACATTGACTGGAAATGCTATAACTCTCATACATCAGATGGATCAGTTTTTGTCCAATGTGTGCAGGAGGGTTTCCTGACTCAGTATGTCGAAGGGCTGACAAGAGGGGGGCCCACACTGGGTCTGGTACTTGGTAATAAACCAGGCCAGGTGTTTGATTTAGTGGTAGGTGAGCACTTTGGAGAGAGTGACCGTAATTCGGTTATGTTTACTTTAGCGATGGAAGGGGAAAGGAACATGCCACAGGGCAAGAGTTATAGATGGGGGGAAGGGCAATTGTAATGCGATTAGGCAAGACTTCGGAGGCATGGAATGAGTTAGCAAAATGCATGAGATGCCGACCATCGAAATGTGGAGCTGGTTTAAGGACCAGATATTGCGTGTCCTTGATAGGTCTGTCCCTGTTTGGCAGGGAGGAAGCGATAAGGTAAGGGAACCGTGGTTTATTAAAGAAATTGTATTTCTTGTTAAGTGGAAGAGGGAGGCAATGAGACCAGATGGTTCAGAGGAGGCACTGGAGAGTTACAGATTAGCTAGGAAGGATTTAAAGAGAGAGTTAAGAAGAGATAGGAGGGGACATGAGCAGACTTTAGCAGGTAGAATAAAGGAGAACCCTAAAGCTTTCTATAGGTATGTGAGGAATAGGAGGATGACTAGGGTAGGAATAGGGCCAGTCAAAGAAAGAAGTGGGAAATTGTATGTGGACCCTGTGGAGATTGGAGATGTGCTAAATGATTATTTCTCATCTGTTTTCACTGAGGAACAGGAGAATATTGCAGAGGAGATGACTGAGTTAGGGGCTACTAGAATTGGAAGGATTAAGGTTAGTAAGGAGGAGGTGTTATCAATTCTCGAAGGTGTGAAAGTAGATAAATCCCCTGGGCCAGATGGGATTTGTCCAAGGATTGTCTGGGAGGCTAGGGAGCAGGTGGCGGAGCCTTTGGCCTTGATCTTTGAGTCCTCGTCTACAGGTTTAGTACCAGAGGACTGGAGGATTGCAAATGTTGTGCCCTTGTTCAAGAAGGGCAGTAGGGATGACCCAGGTAATTATAGATCTGTGAGCCTTACATCTGCTGTAGGAAAAGTTTTGGAAAGGATTGTAAGAGATAGGATTTATAATCATCTAGCAAGCAACAATTTGATTGGAGATAGCATGGATTCATCAAGGGCAGGTCGTGTCTCACAAACCTCATTGAGTTTTTTGAGAAGGTGACTAAGCATGTGGATGAGGGAAGAGCAGTTGACGTGGTGTACATGGACTTCAGTAAGGCCTTTGATAAGGTTCCACATGGTAGGCTATTGGATAAAATACAGAGGCACGGGATTGAGGGAGATTTAGCAGTTTGGATTAGAAACTGGCTTTCTGTAAGAAGGCAACATGTGGTGGTTGATGGAAAATATTCAGCCTGGAGTCAGATCACTAGTGGTGTGCCTCAAGGATCTGTTTTGGGACCACTGCTGTTTGTCATTTTTATGAATGACTTGGATGTAGGCATAGGTGGATGGGCTAGTAAGTTTGCAGATGACACTAAAGTTAGTGGAGTGGTGGACAGTGTGGAAGAATGTTGCAGGTTGCAGGGAGACTTGCATAAACTGCAGAATTGGGCTGAAAGGTGGCAAATGGAGTTTAATACGGATAAATGTGAGGTGATTCACTTTGGGAAGAATAATAGGAAGGCGGAATATCAGGTCAATGGAAAGATTCTTGATCGTGTGGATGTGCAGAGGGATCTTGGTGTCCATGTACATAGATCCCTGAACGTGCTGTTAAGAAGGCATACGGTGTGTTAGGTTTTATTGGTAGAGGGATTGAGTTCTGGAGCCATGATGTCATGCTGCAACTGTACAAAACGCTAGTGCAGCCTCACTTGGAATATTGCATGCAGTTCTGGTCGCCCTATTGCAGGAAGGATGTGGAAGCATTGGAAAAGGTGCAGAGGAGATTTACCAGGATGTTGCCTGGTCTGGAGCACAGGCCCTATGAAGAAAGGCTGAGGAACTTGAGTCTGTTCTCATTGGAGAGAAGAAGGCTAAGAGGGGATTTAATAGGGACACACAAGATGATCAGAGGATTAGATAGGGTGGACAGTGAGAGTCTTTTTCCAAGGATGATTACTTCAGCTTGTACAAGGGGGCATAGCTACAAATTGAGGGGTGATACATTTAAGACAGATGTCAAAGGCAGGTTCTTTACTCAGAGAGTGGGAAGGGCATGGAACGCCGTGCCTGCCAATGTAGTTAACTCAGCCACATTAGGGGCATTTAAACAGTCCTTGGATAAGCGTATGGATAATGATGGGATAGTGTAGGGGGATGGGCTTAGATTAGTTCACAGGTCGGCGCAACATCGAGGGCCGAAGGGCCTGTTCTGCACTGTATTGTTCTATGTTCTGTGTTCTATGTTGTATGTTCTAAGGTCCAGCCAATCAAGGTGAATTTGTCTCAACCAGTTTCACCCCATCCAGCTTAGTCTGAGCCTTTTACGACCGTCAGTGATAACTGAACCAGCTGCTTCTCATACAAGATCAGAACCGAAATTGTACCCCGAGTCTGTAAACATTCCCAGATATAGTTTCTAAGACTAACCAAGGTCATATGCAAAATTAGGGGTTGGAGTTCAGAGCAAATTTTGTTAAGGTCTGGTTCTGTAATCACTGATAAAGCCATGCCAGTATCAAACTCATTAGAAGCAGGTGACCATTTAAGCAGACATTTATTTTGTGTGGTTCCGATTTGGATGTTGCGAAGCAATTTAACTATTCCAAGCCAAATGTGGGTGGGCTTTCCAGAGTGTGCAGTCTCCTGGATACGAGCCTATGACTTCTGTTATTCAATTCAGGTTTAGTGGGACTCCTGCTGTCTCGAGTTCATGTACCAGCAGTAACAACAATGACTTATCAGCCTGGAGCCTGTAGAAGATGTTAACAGTTTTCCCAAAACTTGGCTTTCTTTTGGGGTTTTGCTGTGGGCTGACCTGGAGCCCATCTGTTCAGGATGTGTCTTGAATGAGGCTATTCAATTACTTTCACTCAACTGGTGTCTCCCAAGGTCAGTCGGCTTGGTGAGGTTATCCACATCCATCAGCGTACCCTGTAACTTATATGCTTCGCTTGCCACATTTTCTAATGACAAAGCCACTTGTCGTACCTGTTTGAAGTCCAGTTGGGCTTCAGCTAGTGGGCGCTTTTGCACAGTTACATAATTAATCCCACATACCAAAAGGTCTCTTAGCATCTCATTAAGGGTTAAACCAAAAACAAAGTTGCTGGAAAAGCTGAGCAGGTCTGGCAGCATCTGTGAAGGAGAAAACAGAGTTAACATTTTGAGTTATCCGTTCTGAGGAAGGGTCGCTGGACCCAAAACGTTAACTCTGTTTACTCCTTCACAGATGCTGCCAGACATGCAGAGCTTTTCCAGCAACTTTGTTTCTGTTCCTGATTTACAGCATCTGCAGTTCTTTTGGTTTTTATAAAAGTTAAAGTAAAGTCAGATGCCTCCGCCAGTCATCTTAACTGAGTCAAAAATCCTTAGAGATTCCCCTGGTTCTCGAATTGCCAAGTAAAGCTGATAGCATCTCAGAATGAGAGGAGGTTTGGGGTCATAATATTCCTTCATTCAATCTGTCAACTCTTGGAAGGCTTTCATATTTGGTGCCTCAGGGAAAGTTAGACAACCAATAACAGAAAAGGCAACAGGTCCACAAGCTGTCCGGAGAATTACTCGTTACTTTTTGTCTGCCCCAATACTATTTGCCCAGAAAAAATAACGCATTCTTTCTACATACTGGGCCCAATCTTTGGCAGCAGGATTGAATGAGTCAAGCTTTCCAAATAATGAAATGCTTATCCCAATTCAAAGACAACTGGTGTGAGTGAATCCTTTTGCGAGTGTTTTTTTTTCTCTTATCGCCACTGAAATAACTCCTCAGAGACTGGTATCCTGAAACCAGTCACCTTTTATTTACACGTGCATAGTACTTGACACTGGAGTTGCCTGATACTCAGGGCCCTCTGATCAGACCAGGTTAACAGTCCAAATCAGGGAAATCATATTGTATGAGGTCCATTTGGCTGGCCTCATTACAATCACGACGGTGTTCAATCACATTTGCATCAGTGACAGAATTGTGACATGTTATTACTTAACATCGTCCCAAGTGGAAGTGTTTAAAGAGTTGTAATAGGTTTCAAATCAGAAATGTCAATGCCTACAAAATTTAACCAAACTATGTGATGTGTCCATCACAAAGCTAGTATCAAGATCTATTCCACAGCAGCAATACTAAAAATCAGACCAAAGATGTTACTCCTAAATGAATGGGCTACCATCAGCATTACAACTGAAATATTTTTAAACTATTTCTTTTTGAGGTTTCAGGTTGATTCTAATGACAAGTTTATAATATCTTCTTTTTGTTGTAAAGGCTGTCTGCTTCCTTCTATAAAGGGAAATATAGCTGTCTTAAATAAACTTAATGATGCTTCGAAGGTAAATGAACTTTGTGAATTTGATTAGACTAGAATTATGGATGTCTGCTCACCACAAGGACTGTAGCAGTTTAAGAAGGCAGCTCACCTTTAACTTAAGGATATTTAGAATCATCAAGCCAGTGAAGGTCACATCTCATGAATGAATAAACAAAAGTTGAATTGATTTAACGGTTATCACAATAAGCACCATTATAAGTGCTGGCCAACTCACCAATGAGGCAGACCCACCAATGAGTTCATTCTGTCATTGATTCTGTTCTGTAGGTGTAACCATTACATCAGGAAAATTGGCAAGAGTTATGCAACTGCAAGGTTTCTTTCTTTGTCCTAGTTCGGACTTCACATGAAAGAGTGTATTCTTCTCCCTTAACCAGGCTGCTGTAGTGAATCTGTTTCTATACAGAATATATTCTGTAAATATCCAGTTTCATGGGCAAAAGTTACATTGTGATTAGGAACATAAGAAAAAGAAGCGAGAGTGCCCCTCAAGCCTGTCCTGCAATTCAATAAGATCATAGTTAATCTACCTCAGGCTCAGATCCAATGTCATGCCAGCTCTTCATAGCGCTGAACTCCCAAAATTTCAAAAATCTTAACTACCTCCTCTTTAAATGCATTCAATGATCTAATCCTTTTGGGACAGAGCATTCCATACATTTGCGACTCTTCAGGGGAAACAATTTCTACAGATCTTAGTTTAAATGATAATTCCCTTATTTTTAACTCACTCTACTTCAAGATTTCACCATGAGTAGAAACATGTACCCTGTCAAGCTTCCTTAGAATATCGCACGTTTGAATAAGTTTTAGCATCACGATTTTATATTTCCAACAAACTTTTAAATAAACGTGCATTACAGTGGTAGCAATTTAAACAATTACAAGAGCAACATTTTGAAGTGTGCAGTTCACTTACAAAAGCAATAAATATTTCCTACTGCTAAAGTCACTTGATAGTATTTTATGAAAATTGAAACTTACTTCACATTATTGGAATTAGCATTGACGTCCAAATATTGATGTTGGTGAACCGTGTAATTAGTTGTCAGTTGTCATATTGTTTGACTTAGTTTTATTTTCAGCAATAAATTATATGTATACAGCGCTTTAACAGAATGGACATTCCACAGTGTTTTACGGGAGCATCATAAAACCAAACAAGGCACTGAACCACGCAGGAGAGTGTCTTAAAGGGAAAAAGGTAGGGAGACAGACGGAGGTGTAAGAAGGGAATTCCTGAGGTTAGAGTCTAGGAAATTGAGAACCCAGTGCGATTAAAATCTGAAAAGGGCAGAAATTGGTGAAATCGAGTTCTATGGAACGTTGTGAGGCTGGAGGAGGTTATGGAGCTAGGAAGAGGAGTTTCAAAACAAAGATGAACATTTTTAATCAGGACATTGATTCTCAGTCAAGCAATGTCTGTCAGGAAGTGCAGAAGTAATAAGTGAAATGAATTTGATGTAAGTTAAGTGATGAGCTACAGAGGTTTTATTTTACCTCAGAAATATAGAGGGTAGAATTGGAAACCTTGGAATTGTCAAGTCTAAAAAAGTCATGAATCAGCGTTTCTGAAACAAATGAGTAGAGACAGGTACGACGATCAGACTACAGAGTCCAGGATAACGCTGTTGGTCAAGAGCCAGTGTCTAGTCTGGGTAGATTGGATCGACAGGAGAATTGACAATCAAAAGGGTTGAGCTCTGAAGAAGGGTAACTCGACCTGAAACTTTAAATCTGATTTCTCTCCACTGATGTGGCCAGGCCTGCTGAGATTTTCCAGCTAAATAAATATGGGTTGGATACAAAATGAAATTTTGCCCTTGAGTGTTCATAATTAGCTCCTGGAAGTTTTTCTTGGCTCTCATTCTATTTTATACTTTCAAGGTGGCAACAATCTTTCTGGAAAATGAGGAATAAATTAGGCACAAGAGACATAATAAACGGGGAAGATACTGCTCGTGGTAATGATAATAAGCATCATATCATTTTGCAGTCTGCATGATGCCATTTTTATATTGAAACATGAACTTCTCAATATTTTTTGCAGCAACTTGCTTTATTATAAACTAAAGGGACAATTGCCAATTAGAATATTGGTTTGAAATTTTGCTAGTTCTATTGCAACCGATAACACTTGCATCAGTATTGCAGAGATACATGAAGTGCCCGTTTATAAGCTGTTGGAAAATATTAACTTTGGGTGTACCTCAGTCATCAAAAATTATTTGCATAAATTGTTATCATTTTAGAATTGAGGTAATTTGATACTAATTTTTCAGAATGAAACTAATGGTGCCAATTTAAACAGAATTGTAGCTCAACAAATGCACACTTGTTCAGTATTATGAATAAAAATGATACCTCACTAAATTTTTGAAAGCTTTGGTAAATAAATAAATTAATAACATGGTAGAAAATTAATAAAACAACACACTATTTCATCTGATATTTTGAGTTTATAGCACAACGTAACATTTGACAGAATTTGTACAATTTTTGTACAATTATTCTGAACTGATCGTGCTTTGCATTGTCACAATATTATTTACAGGTATTTATTTGTAACATATTTGACAGTTTGATCCAGTGCCTAGGCAATAGAACTCATTGCTGGCCTTGCAGGAATCTGCTCACATAAGTAATGATCACCGTCACACAGATTCCCAATCGAGGTTTTAATCTGACAGTAGTGAAAAGGGTGTCCTCGGATGTCCAAAAGCAGTAATGACAGCAAGCATCATAAGCAACCAATCACATTCTCACAGACAACAAACAAAGGACTTTGATACTTTTGCAGTTAAGTTCCTGTAATATTTCTTCACAAGTTATTTGATTTACTTTTGGGCTAAGTCTTCAAGATCTTCCTTAAATTTCTTCAACGTTTCTGTGGTGAAATAATCGGAACTGAACCAAAAATGATCTTATAAATGGACAACCTCCGGAGGCACGAATTTTATTGTTCTATATCACCATTGTTTCATTATTTTGTCACATTTTCAAGATCTTGATGATGATTAGCCAGCAGTCATTTCCAGATGTTTTATTATGTCTGCTGATTCTATTCATTACATTTATTTATGATGCACTTTCAACATGCGGAAGGTTGATCTGGCTCCAAGAATCTGTCTAGTTGTCCCTGAGCAGCATACTTGGAAGTGAATTAAAGTGGTCAGAGATGACTCACTAACTGATTTTAATTCCCTCCTGCAGCAAAGTTCTTGGAATCTGATCAGCATTTCTCCGAGATAGCTAGGTAAAAATTCAGAGCGCAGAACGTTGAGAAATCAAACCCACAAATTCCTAACTATGTATGTCTAGGTGTCTCACAAGTCTTAGACGTATAAGAGAATGGAAATGTCTATTTCAACTGAAAGACTCCAGCTTTGAAGGCAGTGCTGCCATTTTTTTTTGACTTCTTTGCCTTAGAAAACAACAGTGTAAAGAACCTTACCTCCTGGCCACACGAGAACTATTCAAAGGAATCATCATCAAGTTGGAGTGTACTTGCGAACTAATTTCTGCTGGCCCTGATTGACTTTATGAATGTGCTGAGTGTTTTGAGGAGCTGATGAAGCCTATAAACGAGTGCTCCTGAAGTGGCAGAGACATTGATTGTGACGGCAAGCTCTCTGGCATGCCACTTTCTCCCTGTGGTGGCATCTTTAGCAGCAATTCACCTTGGGCTACACCATTTAAGGAAAATGAAGCACTATCAGTGAAGAAGAAGACAAACTGCTCACAGGAAAAGGAGCAGGAGGGAAGAATTGCTCTCAACAGGACTCCATAACCAACTTGGAACTTTCAGGACTACTTCTCTTACCTTGATCTAAACCATGAGCTATACGTGCTATGTCTGCATTTAATGAAGGCAATATTCACAGAATATTGTCGCCTTTTGCAGCCAGAGTAAAGTGAGGGTGCTGCTCCTCATGATTGTGATGGTGATAATGGGCTTGAATTCCTTTGCGTGGACACTATAGCACATACTTAAGTGGCCCACAAAGACAAATGACTAAAAACTGGATGACACCAATATTCAAGTGTGAGGGTTCATTATTTGCAACCTGCCCATTGCCACTTCCGGTGGATATTGGCAACACATAGGATTGGTGCTACCAACTCATTTCATTGATTGTTCTACTTGCTGCTGCTGAACAAGACTGGCTACCTGTGTATTCCCAGCAGTCAGCGTTGCTATGTCGTACTAATTGTATGTTATGTAGCCAACCTGCTGTTCTTGAAAGCAGTTTTCCCCTCTCAAAAATAAATTACAATGAATGCAAAGAATTTGCCACTGAATACCACTGCGACAATGCTAAAACAATTTAAAAAATGGAAAACAAGTGCTTAAAAGACACTCCAGACCATAGGTGTGGCATTAGGGGCGATGGTGAGTGGAGGTGAGCGGGTGGAGATGTTCCATGGTTTCATAGGGCCCAGGAAGTTCTATTAGCAATCCTCAGAAAGGGGAGGGAATGGCTGACCAAGGCAGTTAATTCTCAGCTGCTTTTTGGCCATAATCCTGAATTTTCCTTCCAAATAGCATTGAGGGTATATCTACACCACAAGAGTCATAAAAGGCACCTCCTGCCACCCTTCAGGGACAATTAGGGATGGGCAATAAAGATATTTATGGGTCCTTATTTGTATATCACTGTTCGCATGCCTCAATATTTGTTGTAGCCAATTAATTGATGCTGAAATACAGCCAACAAGGTCAACATTTGACTTGTACGAATTTGAAAGTGTGACAGGGGATCAGTTAATTTGTTTCTTTTGCCAAAATATCAGAAAAATGTCTTCTTCTTCTCTTTCAGTTTTGCCAGAGTGTGGGGGTTCTCATACATTGACATAAACATGTAAATATAGTTCAGTTGGTAGCCCAAGAACCAGTACCACTGCAATGCACACTGTCTAAGTAGGAGATTGACTTGTTAGCCTAGATTAGTCCTTAAGGGAGGTGGGCTTGAATACAGAGCCTTCAGCTCACAGGTTAGAGTACTACCAGTGAAACAACTGACTCTAGTAGTAACATCACTTATCCCAGTACTAGAAGTTTACATTGTTATTCAACTGTGTTAAGGAGGACCCTACAGAATTCCAAAATTAATTAGGTGTGAATCAGATACTTAAATCATACCTTCAAATGGTGTGAATCAGATACTTAAATCATACCTTCAAATGGTAACATTTGACAATATTATAATTGATCAACAGGTTCAAGAGAAAAAAACAGAATAAATTGCTTCTGCAGCAAGCGCAGCTTTTTTTTGTTTTTTCTCTTCATTACAGTTATATTTTCCAAAAACCTTCCTCGTCACTCTTCTAAAAGTATTGAGGCCATGCCTGTCATTTGTGTGAGCCTTGACACTGACAATCAAATAAAATCTATTCACATTCGACATAGTCTGCATCACAACCTCGCCCATTGCTGATCTGACCCTTCTTTCCTCTGTCGCCTATTGGCATTGAAGTTAATTGTAAGACTAAAATGTGTTGTAAACCTGAGGAACATTGTATTCAAAATAGTGCTGCAAAATGAGGTTGTAACACAGACAACTTTGGTATAAATGATTTACATGAACAAGTTCGAAAGTTCTTACATATTAAATATGTAACAAACCTAGGCAAAAATACTACACATAAATGTGCACTCATGTTATTTTATTAAACTATACTTCATTTTTTACTAATACCACTGATTTAGCATTGGAGTCTTTTTATTTTATTTAAATGAGCTGTATGTTTAAATAATGCAGATGGATTCAACATGTTCAGCATATACTCTTCAAACCAAGACTTCACATATTCTCCTAATAAGATGGTTGTTCCCTGTGCAATATTATATTTGAGGATTATGACAAACATTCCAATTACGTTTTTCAAATTAGCTCATTTTGACTTACTGTGAACATTTACACACCATCTGCAAGGATCGGAAAAAAACAAATTTTCCTTTGACAAGACCACAAACTGAGAAAATGAAAAGCAAAATGACATGAAATATACTATGATTTCAAAAATACTGTCCATATTCCTAATGGAAGTGCCAGATCCTTGTTAGCAACTAGAAGAGGATTTTGGAGGTATAAGCTTATAATAAGCATTTCTACATAACCAAACTTTTATTTAAAGTAATTATCATTATCAATTTAATATCAATAGTTCATGGATTCACATTCTAAAATTAAAACAAGCGACTTACATGACCTATTTTGTGGCTTCATTTTCTAGCAAGTCACTGTTAATATAAGATTAAGCAGTCATTCTTATTGCTCTTCACAGTGAATATCAAATATTTATTCAATGAATCTCCCAATAATTTTCACTCTGTGCCATATCAAAAGTGTGTTTCAATATTGAGAGTCAACATTGTTTAAACTGCTTACCACTTATGATATTTGCATCTTTTCTTTATTATTTATTCAGCCAGGGGCAAGGGTATCAATGACTTGGTCAGCTTTTATTTGCCATTCCTCATTGTCCTTGAGAAGGTGGTGGTAATCTGTTTTCATGAACTGCTAAAGTCCACATGGTGTTGGTACGCCCATAGTGCTAAGGTATATACACAGCACTGCTTTTAGGGGGTTCCCAGACTTTGACCCATGACAATAAAGCAACAGCAATCCAGGTCCAAATTTAGTGGGTGTGTAGCTTGGAGGGGAAATTACAGGTGGTGGTGATCCTATGCATTTGCTTCCCTTATTCTTATCGATGGTCAAGGCTGTAGGTTTTGATGGGAATATCAAGGAGCCTTGGTCAATTACAGCAGTGTATCTTGTAAATCATACACACTGCTGGTATTGTGCGTGGGTGGTGAAGGAAGTGAATGTTGAGGGTATTGATTGGACTGCCAATCAAGTTGACTTCTTTGTGGGCTTCTTGAGTGTTGCTGGAGCTGCATTATCCAGGCAAGTGGTGCATATATTATCACCTTCATGGCTTTTGCCTCATGGACAGTTGACACACTCTGGGGAATCAGAAGATAAGTTACTTGCAACTGAATTGAAAACTTCTCAACTGCTTTGTAGCCTCAGTATTAGTATTGCTGTTCCAGGTCTACATCTGATCAATGGTGACCCTCAGGTTGTTGAATGTGGGAATTTCCTCAAACTCAGCCTTTAATATATTCTATGATATCTTCTTTGCAGGTGCAGCAGATAATTAAGAAGCAAATGGAATATTGTTCTTCATTGCTTGTAGGATGGAGTTTAAAGATAGGGAGGTTATGCTGCAGCTGTATCGGGTGCTGGTGAGTCCATACTGAGAGTACTGTGTACAGTTTTGGTCTCCTTACTTGAGAAAAGATGTAGCACTGGAAGGGGTGCAGAGGAGGTTCGCTAGGTTGATTCTGGAATTAAGAAGGCTGCCTTTTGAGGAAAGATTGACTGGACTGGGACTGTACTCACTGGAGTTTCGAAGAAAGAGGGTATTCTTACAGAAACATAAAATTACGAAGGGAATAGATGGGATAGAAGCAGGGAGGTTGTTTGCACTCGCAGGTAAAACTAGAACTAGGGGGCACAGCCTCAAAATGAGGGGAAGCAGATTTAGGACTCAGTTGAGGAAGAATTTCTTCACCCAAAGGGTTGTGAACCTGTGGAATTCCATGTGAAGATAAAGAGTTGATGTTACCTCATTGAATGTTTTTAAGTTAAAGATAGGTAGACATTTGAACAGTAAAGGAATTAAGGGTTATGGTGAGTGGTCGGGTAAGTGGAGCTGAGTCTCAAAAAGATCAGCCATGATCTTATTGAATGGTGGAGCAGGCTCGAGGGGCCAGATGACCTACTCCTGCTCCTAGTTCTTACGTTCTTATAGTCCGGCATCCATGTTGCCTGGGCAAGAGAATTCCACAGACTATCTAAGTGAAAACAATTCCTCCTAATTTAAACCTTAAACAGGACCCCCTTACTTTTTAGAGATAATGGGAACTGCAGATGCTGGAGAATCCAAGATAACAAAGTGTGGAGCTGGTTGAACACAGCAGGCCAAGCAGCATCTTAGGAGCACAAAAGCTGTTGTTTTGGGCCTAGCCCCTTCATCAGAGAGGGGGATGGGGAGAGGATTCTGAAATACACTGAAGATGGATAGAGGAGAAGATAGGTAGAGAGGAGAGTATGGGGGGGGGAAGGTAGGGAGGAGATAGGTCAGTCTGGGGAGCTCTGCATACCTGGAATACACCACCACCCACTCACCTTCCTGCAAAAATTCCATCCCCTATTCCCAATTCCTTCGCCTCCGCCGCATCTGCTCCCAAGATGAGGCATTCCACTCCCGCACATCCCAGATGTCCTCGTTCTTCAAGAGCCGCAACATCCCCCCTCACAGTGGTCGAGAACGCCCTCGAACGTGTCTCCCGCATTCCCGCAACTCATCCCTCACACCCCGCCCTCACAATAACCACCCCAAGAGAATCTCCCTCATCCTCACATACCACCCCACCAACCTCCGGGTACAACGCATCATCCTCCAACACTTCCGCCATCTACAATCCAACCCCACCACCAAAGACATTTTTCCCACCCCACCCTTGTCTACCTTCCGGAGAGACCACTCTCTCCACGACTCCCTTGTCCGCTCCACACTCCCCTCCAACCCACCATATCCGGCACTTGCCCCTGCAACCGCAGGAAGTGCTACACCTGCCCCTACATCATTTCCCTCACCCCCATACCAGGCCCCAAGCTGACTTTCCACACCAAGCAGATGTTCACCTGCACATCCGCCAATGTGGTATACTGCATCCACTGTACACGGTGTGGCTACCTCAACATTGGGGAAACCAAGCGGAGGCTTGGGGACCGCTTTGCAGAACACCTCCGCTGGGTTCGCAGTAAACAACTGCACCTCCCAGTCGTGAACCATTTCAACTCCCCCTCCCATTCCTTAGACGACAGTCCATCCTGGGCCTCCTGCAGTGCCATAATGATGCCACCCGTAGGTTGCAGGAACAGCAACTCATATTCCGCTTGGGAACCCTGCAGCCCAATGGTATCAATGTGGATTTCACCAGCTTCAAAATCTCCTCTCCCCCACCCCCGCCACAACTGCATCCCAAACCAGTCAGCTTGTCCCAGCCTGCCTAACCTGTTCTTCCTGTCACCTATCCCCTCCTCCCACCTCAAGCCGCACCTCCATTTCCTACCTACTAACCTCATCCCACCCCCTTGACCTGTCCCTCCTCCCCGGACTGACCTACCCCCTCCCTACCTCCCCAACCATACTCTCCTCTGCACCTATCTTCTCCTCTATCCATCTTCAGTCCGCCTCCCTCTCTTCCTATTTATTTCAGAATTCTCTCCCTGTCTCCCTTTTCTGAGGAAGGGTCTAGTCCTGAAATGTCAACTTTTGTGCTCCTAAGATGCTGCTTGACCCCTTACTTTTTAATTCTGTCATTGGTGTTGAGGAAAATCCTCGAATCTATTGTCAAGGATTTTATAGCAGAGCATTCAGAAAGCAGTGGCAGGATCTGATAGGGTCAGCATGGAATAATGAAGGGGAGGTCATGCTGGACAAATCTGTTGGAATTCTATGAAGGTATAACTAGTAGAGTTGACAAGGGGGAGCCAGTTGATGTAGTATATTTGGACCTTCAGAAAGTATTTGTCAAAGTCCCACATCAGAGATTAATGTACAAGATTAGAGCACATGGGATCGGGGGAAGTGTATTGAGATGGATAGGAAACTGGTTGGCAGAGAGGAAACAAAGAGTAGGAATTATTGGGTCCTTTCCAAATTGGCAGGCAGTAAATAGTGGGGTGCCACAGGGATCAGTACTGTGATCCCAAATGTTCACAATATATATTAATGATTTGCATGAAGGAACGAAATGTAACATCTTCAAGTTTGCAGATGATACCAAGTTGGGTGGGAGGGTGAACTGTGAAGGGGATGTAGAGATTCTTCAACATGATTTCAACAAGTTGGGTGATTGGGCAAATCTATGATAGATGCAATATAATTTAGATAAATGTGAGGTTATTCACTTTGGAAGTAAAAACAAGAAGGCAGATTATTACCTGAGTGACTGTAAATTGGGAGAGGAGTGTAAAGTGGGACCTGGGTGTCCTTGTGCACCAGTCACTGAAGGTAAGTATGCAGGTGCAGCAAAGAACATAGAACATTGAACATTACAGCGCAGTACAGGCCCTTTGGGGTCCTCGATGTTGCGCTGACCTGTGAAATCAAACTGAAGCCCATCTAACCTACACTATTCCATTATTATCCATATGTTTATCCAATGACCATTTAAATGCCCTTAAACTTGGCGAGTTTACAACTGTTGCAGGCAGGGCACTCCATGTCCTTACTACTCTCTGAGTAAAGAACCTATCTCTGACATCTGTCCTATATCTATCACCCCTCAATTTAAAGCTCTATCCCCTTGTGCTGGCCATCTCCAGCCAAGAAAAAAGCCTCTCACTGTCCACCCTATCTAATCCTGTGATCATCTTGTATATCTCAATTAGGTCGCCTCTTAACCTTCTTCTCTGTGACGAAAACAGCCTCAAGTCACATCCTCAAGAGCAGGTGTGCATGCTGAAATGGATAGAGATAGAGGAAGCTGATGTGCTGAAAATTTTGTCAAACATTAAGATTGACAAGTCGCCAGGCCCAGACCAGATTTGTCCTCGGCTGCTTTGGGAAGCGAGAAATGAAATTGCTTTGCCACTTGCGAAGATCTTTGCATCCTTGCTCTCCACTGGAGTCGTACCTGAGGACTGGAGAGAGGCAAATGTAATTCCTCTCTTCAAGAAAGGAAATAGGGAAATCCCCGGCAATTACAGACCAGTAAGTCTCACGTCTGTTGTCTGCAAGGTGTTAGAAAGGATTCAGAGGGATAGGATTTATGACCATCTGGAAGAGCATGGCTTGATCAAATACAGTCAACACGGCTTTGTGAGGGGTAGGTCCTGCCTCACAAACCTTAGAGTTTTTTGAGGATGTGACTAGAAAAGTTGATGAGGGTCGAGCTGTGGATGTGGTGTATATGGACTTCAGTAAGGCATTTGATAAGGTTCCCCATGGTAGGCTCATTCAGAAGGTCAGGAGGAATGGGATACAGGGGAACTTAGCTGCTTGGATACCGAATTGGCTGGCCAACAGAAGACAGCGAGTGGTAGTAGAAGGAAAATATTCTGCCTGGAAGTCAGTGGTGAGTGGTGTTCCACAGGGCTCTGTCCTTGGGCCTCTACTGTTTGTAATTTTTATTAATGACTTGGATGAGGGGATTGAAGGATGGGTCAGCAAGTTTGCAGACGACACAAAGGTCGGAGGTGTCGTTGACAGTATAGAGGGCTGTTGTAGGCTGCAGCGGGACATTGACAGGATGCAGAGATGGGCTGAGAGGTGGCAGATGGAGTTCAACCTGGATAAATGCGAGGTGATGCATTTTGGAAGGTCAAATTTGAAAGCTGAGTACAGGATTAAGGATAGGATTCTTGGCAGTGTGGAGGAACAGAGGGATCTTGGTGTGCAGATACATAGATCCCTTAAAATGGCCACCCAAGTGGACAGGGTTGTTAAGAAAGCATATGGTGTTTTGGCTCTCATTAACAGGGGGATTGAGTTTAAGAGTCGTGAGATCTTGTTGCAGCTCTATAAAACTTTGGTTAGACCGCACTTGGAATACTGCGTCCAGTTCTGGTCGCCGTATTATAGGAAAGATGTGGATGCTTTGGAGAGGGTTCAGAGGAGGTTTACCAGGATGCTGCCTGGACTGGAGGGCTTATCTTATGAAGAGAGGTTGACTGAGCTCGGTCTCTTTTCATTGGAGAAAAGGAGGAGGAGAGGGGACCTAATTGAGGTATACAAGATAATGAGAGGCATAGATAAAGTTGATAGCCAGAGACTATTTCCCAGGGCAGAAATGGCTAGCACGAGGGGTCATAGTTTTAAGCTGGTTGGTGGAAAGTATAGAGGGGATGTCAGAGGCGGGTGCTTCTCACAGAGAGTTGTGAGAGCATGGAATGCGTTGCCAGCAGCAGTTGTGGAAGCAAGGTCATTGGGGTCATTTAAGAGACTGCTGGACATGCATATGGTCACAGAAATTTGAGGGTGCATACATGAGGATCAATGGTCGGCACAACATTGTGGGCTGAAGGGCCTGTTCTGTGCTGTACTGTTCTATGTTCTATGTTCTAAGTCCCTCAACCTTTCCTCATAAGACCTTCCCTCCATACCAGGCAACATCCTGGTAAATCTCCTCTGCACCCTTTCCAATGCTTCCACATCCTTCCTATAATGCGGCGACCAGAGCTGTACACAATACTTCAAGTGTGGCCACACCAGAGTTTTGTACAGCTGCAACATGACCTCATGGCTCCTAAACTCAATCCCTCTACCAATAAAAACTAGCACACTGTATGCCTTCTTAACAACCCTATCAACCTGGGTGGGAACTTTCAGGGATCGATGCACATGGACACCGAGATCTCTCTGCTCATCCACACCATGAAGAATCTTGCCATTCGCCCAGTACTCTGTATTCCTGTTACACCTTCCAAAGTGAATCACCTTACACCTTTCCACATTAAATTCCATTTGCCACCTTTCAGCCCATCTCTGCAGCTTATCTGTAACCTCTGTAACCTGCAACACCCTTCCGCACTATCCACAACTCCACTGACTTTCGTGTCATTTGCAAATTTACTAACCCATCCTTCTACGCCCACATCCAGGTCATTTATAAAAATGGCAAACAGCCATGGCCCCAAAACAGATCCTTGCGGTACACCATTAGTAACTGAACTCCAGGATGAACATTTCCCATCAACCACCATGTTCATCCTGGAGTTCAGTTACTAATGTCTTCTTCCAACTCACCGTTTTTTGATCTAAACCGCTAAATCACCCTCAATCCCATGACTCCGTATTTTATGCAATAGCCTACCATGGGGAACCTTATCAAATGCTTTACTAAAATCCATTTACACCAAATCAACTGCTTTACCTTCATCCACCAGTCTGGTCACCTCCTCAAAGAACTGGTATGCTGGTATGATGGGCTTCTTTGCAAGACGTTTTGAGTACAGGAGCACGAATGTGTTGTTGCAGTTATACAGGGCTTTAGTGAGATCACACCTGGAATATTGTATGCAGTTTTGGTCTCCTTTTCTGAGGAATGGTGCTCTTGCTGTCAAGGCAGTGCAGCGAAGGTTTACCAGGCTGATTCTGGGGATGGCAGGTCTGACATATGAGGAGAGATTGATTAGGTTGGGATTGTTTTTGCTGGAGTTCAGATGAATGAGGGAGGATCTTATAGAGACTTATAAAATTCTAACAAGACTTGGCAGTGTTGAGTTTAACAATTTGAAAATATGTTCATTACCTACCATCACACGCCTCGGTCCTATTCTGTATGTATTGCTCCCAGTACAGCCAACCTATTTTTCAACTATTTACACTTCCCATTAGCATCCATTCAGCATTTATATCTCTCCTGGCTTATCATCAGCAATCCCTCTGTCTGTTTCACTTTTTTTCTCCTTGCACACCATGCCCACCTACTCAACTACTCCTTCCTCCCACCCCGTCCCCAATTATGAGCTTAAATACCACCAATTCCCAGCTGCTGTCAGTTGTGACCAAGGGTTACTGGACTTAAAACATTAACTCTGCTTTTCTCTCCACAGGTGCTGCCAGACATGCCGAGTTTCTCCAGCAATGTCTGGTTTCGTTTTAAATGTGCTGGCACTTCTTAACACTCATGTCTCAGACCAGAAGGTGGAGACATAACATCAACCTTGTCAATAAGTGAGGAATTTATAGTCTGTTCCGATCATTTTTCCCACCTGTAAGAACACTGTAGATTCTATAAGAATGATAACAGAAACCATTTAGCATTATGCAGGAGATGATAATATACTATCCATTAAATAATACATAGATTTAATAGAGAGACAATTTCTTTTACGAATGTTTTCCACTCTCCTGCAGACCTAACCTCTTGCAATGACTGGTTCTCAGGAAGAAACCACTTTCTTCTTTCATTATCACAATAGATTCCTACATTATAACAATTTTTTTTAAGTCATCCTTTTGCTGTACCTGGCCTTGGAAGGAATGTTTGTGTTAAAAATAAAGAAGCAGAACTCGGCTTGCAAAGTTTATTTTGACATTTGATCCTCTTCCCGCTGGCTCTGACAAGAAAAATCTCCAGTTCAGGCTAATAGTTGAAATTGTATTTTCAGTGTTGGATCATGAGCTGTATATCTAAAAAAAAAGGACCCACCAAGCTCAATGAGTAGTCCTATCTCCCTGTTTTAGAGAGCAGGTTAAACTCCTTGACAGCACTATATCGGTGTCTAAGTTACCGAACTGATCTTAACTTCTTTCCCACCTATTTCGTACAAAGTGGGTAGGATTAAAATCACCCCTGCTGCAATTTTTCACATGTTTTAAAAATAACCAAATTTGAATATGTATGTTGTACAAATGAAACATTACATCACCTCCATTTCCTATTTATAGAGAGAAAGCAAAATTTAATTGACATAATTTATGTATTATTCACTCAGTGGAACCCTTCATTGAGTGGTGTGGTAGACAACTCAAATCTGTTGCAACTCCTCCACTGTTGTTAAAGTATCAGGCTGCTTATCTAACATTCAGTATAGATAAGCATAAATTTCTTCCACGTTTCAAAGATTGAAACCCTTATATTTCGCTCTTAGTCCCGCTTCCTGGCAAGTCAATATTTGTGAAATTGGCATTACACATGACCTGCTTCTGACCAATTGTTTGTGAATTTTGAGGCCATCGTTTTGCGCGTTTGCAACATTAGCTGATGTCCTGTCTGAGCTCATTTGTTGCTGAAACACACATTTAAACTTTCATTAGATTGATGGTTCCAATAGAGACCTGGCTGCTCTCCCACATTCCGTACTCTGTAAACCTGAGATAATCCAAAATACTGTTTCCCATGTCTTAATTTATGCCAGATTTCACTCACGTTTCACTCGTGTGTTGCCCAGCCTACATTAGATCAGGTCAAGCAGTAATTTGAATTTAAAAATCTCATCCTTGTTTTCAATGTCTCCGTTGTCTCGCCCTATCCTATCGCTGCTAAATCCTCCAGCTGCACTAACTTCCTATATAAATGTAAATTGTTATGTATTAATTTAATCCCCAAAGTACACCGAGTGAGCTAATCTCAGCCAAGGTGTCAGCAACCTCAATATAAGCAGAGAAAACGTAGATAAACTGCATGCTTTCAATCAATATTGTGTATACAGATGCTGGATGAAGTGTAATTGACTCAGTTTTGATCATATTTACTCAGCCCACTGAAAAAATGAACTGGAAAATCTCAAGTGAATGTTATTGATGCAAAAGCAAACTACTGAAAATGACAGAGATGTGGAATCAAAACAGAAGGTGCTGCAAACTATCAGCGGGTCTGGCAACATCTTGCAAAAAAAGGCAAATTTTATCTCTCTGTCCACAGATGCTATCAGACACGTTGAATACATGCAGCACTTTATCTTGTACTATTGCACATTGCCAATGTCTGTAAAATTGTCTTTCCACATATCTACCTTTCGAGAGATGGACAACTTAGAGTCAAAACGTAACAGAACTCTGCATGGAAGTTAAACGTTTTAGTTAATGCATTACCCAGGGTTCCTTCACTTGTGAAATCAACTTGACATTCAGAAACTGAACATGCAGCTACCCCAATGCATCTCACTCATAACATTGTAAACCAATGTATGTAACTTCCTTTTCATCATATTCCATAAATTCAAATAGTATTCAGTATTTAATGAGTTTACCTCCAACAGGGTAGTTTACTATATGCCTTCCGTAACATAAGAAGCTGGATTTGGATATTATGGTATTGAAAATTCCAACAATTTTTTTTTGCAGCTGACTATTATGTACAAACATTACATTCACAGGCATGTAAGCATTTGAACTAACGTTGAACTATTAGTTTACAACAGAGCAGGGTGCTTACTACAGTTTGATATGAGGTGTGTGATTCATATATATTTATATATTTTAAAATAATTTATCTTTGAGTTTGGATTTTTCAGTTTGATCTAGTAGGATTTGGTTTTTATATATTTGGTGATGAACTTACAACTACTTTTGCAGTTATGGTGATTTTGTTTTTTGTAAGAAAACAAGCTGAGAGAGGTTATTTTGGGGAAATATCTATGTCTTGAAGAGTTTTTTTTTAGTTTCATCTTGGGCAGTTCTGCAGATTGCTTGGCTGAAGCAGGATGTGTAAAGGAACGGGCTGACAAGTGGCAAGTAACATTCACACCATAGAAATGACAGACAATGACTATCTCCAGTAAGAGACAATCTAACCACTGCCACTTGACATTCATTGGTGTTACCATCACTAAACCCTCAAAAATCAATGTCCTGAGGGTTACTAATGATAAGAAAATCAACTGAACTCACCATATAAATGCAGTAGCTACAAGAGCAGGTCAGAGGCTCAGAATGCTGCAGTAACTAACTAACTAACCTCCTGGCTCTGCCCACCATCTATAAGGCACAAATCAGGAGTGTGATAAAATACTCCCCACTTCCCTGGATGTATGCAGCTCCAACAACACTCAAAGCTCGGCACCATCCAGGACAAAAGAGTCCAATGGATTGGCACCATTTCCACAAGCATCATACACCCACAACAGTCCCCCTCACCACCAAAGTTCAGGAGTAGCAGTGTGTACTTTCGACAAGGTGCACTGTAGAAATTCATCAACAGTCCTTAAACAACACCTTCCAAACCCATGACTACTTCCATCTAGAAGGACAAGACAGCAGAAGCATGGGAACACTACCACTTGCAAGTTCCCAACCAAGCCACTCACCATCCAGACTTGGTAATATATTGCCATTTCTTCACTGTCACTGGGTCAATATCCTGGAATTCGCTCCTTTATAGCCCTTTGGTTCTACCTACAGTACTTATATTGCAGTGGTTCAAGAAGGCAGCTCACTATCACCTTCTCAAAGACAACTAGGGACAGGCAATAAATGCTGCCCAGCCTGTGAAGCCCACATCCCATGAGAGAGTTTCTTTTTTTAATTTGCTCCTGAGAAAAGGAGAATACAGTTTAGAATTTTTAAAAATAGGTTATCTGTGCAAGAAACTTAGTTCAAAAGTTCTAGACCAGAAGTGTTTGGTTAAAATCTCAGAGATGTTATTTGAAGCTGAGAAAATTTATCTCAGTTATATGATTATGAACATGAAGGAAGAGGGTATCAGATTCTCATGATTCTTGTAATGTCAGATGGGCTTTCTTTTTATTTTTGTGCTTTTTGGAGAGAGAGAGAGTGGTGGAACTGACACTATGTCTGGACACAGGTAAGCTTTTAATGAAGAAAACTGCTTTTTTAGTGGTTGTGAACTATACTTTCTATCAATAGCACTCTGGAGTTGTGCTTCCTGAATTGTGTTTTTAATTAGTTTAATGCTTTTCATGTTCGGCTTTGAAGAGATAGAGATGGAGAGCGCTCATGATGTATCTGTACAAGTCGATAGCTATTAGTTTTTATTGTATTTGTAACTTCAGTCATTTTTATTTTTCAGAAGGGCAGTATTACAATATATTTTTAACTTGAGAGAACTTACATTCTAACCAAAAATAAACAAACTGTGGCTTCTTGGTGTTTTGCACCCTATCTACAGATCTGTATGAATGTCTTCACTAATTCTGCAGATGCTAAAAACTTCTGCCATTGTCCAAAATTGTCTTCTGTCCAAAGCTGTTGGCTCTTTGCTATATAATTTAATTTCCAAATATTTGTCTTTGAGATATTGGAGTCTTTTGTGGATGTACACCATTACTGGTCCCATAACGTGAACTTACTTAGAACAAGTTGTTTTATTACATGATGAAGCAATGGTTATGTTACCACCCATGCATAAACTTTAATATTTGAAGAATTGAAGAATCAAACAGAGACTTATTACAGCTGATCTAACACTACAAACATAACATTTACAGACACAAAGGTGTCTAGGCTAACGTTAAGCTATTACATTATAGCAAAGCATCATGCTTCTAATGATTGCTTCAAGTGATCCAGGGTAAGGTGGAGTATGAGATCTTTATGCCCTCGGGTCACATGGTATCATGAGATGACTCTTCAAGATATACTGACATATTGACCTTGAGGTATAGCAAAACAGCATTCTCTATTTATGTTAATGAACCATAAATTAAGTACTGTACAGATTAATATAAAAGTTATACAGCCATTCTACCTCCACCATGTGTGAAACATAAATTTCATAGAAATTCTAATATGAAATAAATTATTCACTCCAATCAATCAATGTCAGTGATTATTCTCTGTACATACAGCAATCCCAACAACATTCATCCACCAGCTCCCAATTTCCTTCTGCCTCTTATCCTTCATCTCCAATTTTGAATATTGACCATTTTCTGCCTCAAGCATTACGTCTGGAGGAGAATTTCACTCCCTCAATATTCTTTAAATAAGAAATTTCTTCTTCTGTCTGTTCTAAATTTCATACATTGAATTTAATTCCTGACCTATCAATCATCTGACTCTACATCTCATTGTGCCTTGTAAATATATAGGACTGGTAATGTTACAGAACCTAATGTTGCTTATAATGGCTTGAGAATTTGCCTAGAGTGGCAAATGCACAATAATATTGCTGAATTTAATTTTGCTCTCATGATACCATATTCACAAGCAGGGGTAGACTTGTAATTCTGCCTTGGTACTCTGGTAGCAGGAGAAACAACAGCAGCTGTTGATGTAATATCAAAAGAGTGAGGTGATTGACTTAATGCGCAGGCATCTGTGCCAGTAATTCAATTTTCTGAAAGATGGATGGTCTCTTTTTGAAACATAGCACAATAATGACAAACAGCATGATTGAGATTACGTGTGCAAAGAAGAAAAGTATGGAACTGCAGACCAATGAGATTACAGAAGGAGACCTTGAGAAATCTTGGTGCACTAGGACAATATGGTTAACAGCAGCCTGAAGCCAGATTTATATCTTTTATGATTTTTATTTCTGTTTAAGTTGAAGTTAAGATCCATCCCAATGTGTCTGAGGAAGGAGTGTGAAAGAACAGATGCCAGTTATTCTTTATACAATCATGTTCTTATGACCACAGTGTTTATAATGGAATTTCTTTCTTAACCATATAAAGCACTAGCTAGAAAACTTAAATATTGTAAAAAAGAAACATTGAAGCTAACTTAGAAAGTAAACTATAGAGTATACAGCAAGGAGAGGGTTATGATTTGTTGAAATATTGTTGACATGAAGATGCAGCAGGAACTGTTAGTTGTCTTAGTTAACTGATTAAATTCAAATCAGGCAAGTCAAACTGGTCAGGGTGTTGCCATAAGGATGCAGTGTGAATTAGCTGTTTCCCTTTCCTCAGTGAATGAGATGCAATGCTTGGACAGAGCCTTTTGTTGCCATCAAGGTAAAAGACTTTATGTTTGAATAAATGTACCGTCTTGAATATGAACATTTATCATACTTTCACCCTTACTGGTGATCAAATTGGTTTCTATTGCAATTCTCAATGCAATCAGGATTATTTAGTAAATGTTGTCCAATATCAGAATCATATCTGAGTTTGGATATTATGCCCTGAGTATCCCCTAGGGTATCAATTTTTTAAGTACAAGCATTCGTAAGTCAAGCATTTGTAAATCTGAGACCTGCTATGACATTTTTGTGTAGCTGCCGTGACTGGTAGTACTAATCTTTCACTTTCTTACCCATGTAAACACATTACCATGCTGTCTATTAGAAAAGCAAACTACTACCTCATCTGCAGTTTGGGGCCATGAGTTTTGATTCATGCAAATCATGTAAGAATGACTTTGGCAGTTGTATTAAATGCTCTTGCCAGCAGAGGCGTTGATTTCTCAAACATGAGAAAGATATTATTTCCTGGCAATTAAAATCTTATTGCAGCAATTTTTTGTCAGTACTTGTTCTACATGGTATTTTAAGAAACACACTTTGAATATGTCACATTTACTTTTGCAATAATTATTCTTTATGAAGTTGTTTCATAGTGTGCCAGACTTATGACATATTGGGCCAGATTAAGCAAATGTGAAGCTAATAGAATGAAGTGATGTCAGGTTGCTGTACTTACGTCACAGATACAGACCAAAAATATTTTTGCTCCCTTTGTAAGTATATTTTTAACAGGATGGTCCAACTCAATTGTTGCCAAGCAACATATTTGATACTAAAAAATGCACTCTTATAGTGATGGAACCTATTTTTTCAGATTTTAACAATTTTGAGATTTTTAATAAAGTTTTGTTGAACTATTCTTTATCTCTTTTTAAATCCTTCTGTTAATCCATCTCGCTACTATTTTAACTTTCATTTTCTGTCGTATTGTTGCATACATTCCAGGCCAGAAAGACAGTGCACATTTAAGACATGTAACAGTCTGGTAAAGAGGGCCTCACCTGACCTTCACAGCACAGTGCTGTGAAGTCAGTCTAGTGTATAGCCAGTGAATCAGTCATGCAAAGTGTTACAGTTACATAGTGTTGCTATAACATCAATAAGCACAAAACACATTCTATCTGTAAGTTTGAAAATTTTCATAATTGTAATCAGAAAACTAACTACGACTGCTGGAAATCAGAAACAATGTCTGAAATTTCTGGAAAAACCCAGCACATTTGGCAGCATCTTTTGGAGAGAAAGCAGAGTTAATGTTTCAGGTCCAGCGACTCTTCTTCACACGCACTGTGAAGAATGTTTTCAAACAGTGATGTTAATAAACTTCAAGTAACCAGTCTCAGTAAGAACCCAGACTTTGTGCCATATATTACATGGATCAACATATAGGGAAGCATTCAGACCATATCATACTGACAGTGGTGTTTAACTTCAGAAAATGCAACAGGTTTTGCACCGGACAGTGGATGCATTCCACTGTACCCGGTGTGGCTACCTCTACATTGGGGAAACCAAGCGGAGGCTTGGAGACCGCTTTGCAGAACACCTCCGCTCAGTTCGCAATAAACAACTGCACCTCCCAGCCGCAAACCATTTCCACTCCCCCTCCCATTCTTTAGATGACATGTCCATCATGGGTCTCCTGCAGTGCCACAATGATGCCACCCGAAGGTTGCAGGAACAGCAACTCATATTCTGCTTGGGAACACTGCAGCCCAATGGTATCAATGTGGACTTCACCAGCTTCAAAATCTCCCCTTCCCCAACTACATCCCTAAACCAGCCCAGTTCGTCCCCTCCCCCCACTGCACTACACAACCAGCCCAGCTCTTCCCCTCCACCCACTGCATCCCAAAACCAGTCCAACCTGTCTCTGCCTCCCTAACCTGTTCTTCCTCTCACCCATCCCTTCCTCCCACCCCAAGCCGCACCTCCATCTCCTACCTACTAACCTCATCCCACCTCCTTGACCTGTCCGTCTTCCCTGGACTGACCTATCCCCTCCCTACCTCCCCACCTTTACTCTCCTCTCCACCTATCTTCTTTTCTCCCCATCTTCGGTCCGCCTTCCCCTCTCTCCCTATTTATTCCAGAAACCTCACCCCATCCCCGTCTCTGATGAAGGGTCTAGGTCCGAAACATCAGCTTTTGTGCTCCTGAGATGCTGCTGGGCCTGCTGTGTTCATCCAGCCTCACATTTTATTGAAATGGAAGCTTAGAGTTGTTTTTGTGCTCAGAACATAGGTGTTCTGCAAAGCAGTCACCCCATCTGTACTTCATTTCCCCAGTACAGAGGAGACCACATCGTGAACTGAAATGGACCAGTCATGTAACTATTACCTAGATTTTCCGATTGTCAGGTACTGATCTCTGAAGCATGGATAGACTTTGCGTATGATCTTGCAAAATCATATATTAAAGATTTCCATTTTTAGAGGGTGCTCAGAAAATAAAGACCCAAAAATTGTAATATATAAAGCACTTGACATAAACTTACAGCTCAGATATTTTGTGGATGTACTGTGGTCTATTTTTGAAGGTGTTTTGGAGAGTTACTGTATAAAATTAGCTGTAATGCAGCATTCTGACACCTTCCAAACCAGAAATATCAAACACCTAGAAGGACAAAATATGTTGGGAGACCATTATCTGCAAGTTCCCTGAAAACCACTCACCATCCCAATTTGGAAATAAATTACTGTTCCTTCAGTGTCACAGCGTCAAAATCCTGGAACTCCCTTTGTAACAGCACTCAGTCTATCGACACTGTATATATTACAGTAGTTACAGTTGCTGCTCTAAGGCAGCTCACCACCAATTCTTCAAGTGCAACTGGGAACAGGCAATAGTTGCTAGTCCAACCAACAATGCCCACATTGGCTGTGTTGGTAATAACTCTTGATCTGCAACAATACCACAAAATAGAGAAAAAGAGGGAAAAATCTGTAGAGAGATAGAGGAGGTGGGCTGTCCTCAGAAGCCCCGACCCCTCCAATATCTTTTTGGCAGTACATTGCTACCTGAAAAGAGGATTCAAACCTTTTACCCAAGTGGTCTTCTCTTGTGTGGTCAGACAAAAGGCAGGGAACTGACTCGGATTTTAATTAAACAAACTCTTCTTTAGTTTAAGTACTAATACTCAATATCAAACAGACAATTGTGGTAATATTTACTTCTTACTTCATGTTACTGAATTTCAACTTTAACTCACTTCATTTAACTTCACTTTACCTTACTTTAACTTAAGCCACATTTAACTCTAAGTCTAATTTTGACTCTTTGTTTGGCTTGAAACAAATACTAACCATGATACAAGTGAAGTGGCCAATTATGTTCTCCTTGTCAATCTTGCCTTATGGTTCTTTGTCTTCTTTCTAGATAACTTTCAGGCATGTTCTTCTCAAAAAATTAGTTTCAAATGCTCGCTCCTGCAAAATATTTTGTTTTGCTAACTTTTATCCCAAAGTGTGCTCACCCTTTTAGAAACATCTCTGGCACTCGGCCAATGAATTGACCAAACCAGATCACACCACTCAATCCCAGCCAATAAACACCCACATTCCATTCTCCACATAAGGTAATATGCTGCTTTTATGAAAAACAGACCACCATGACACCTCATTATTCAGTCAACACAGGAAACTGCAAGTCACAGCTTACAGGACAAGTCACAACATATCTGGGCTGCAGTTTTATCTGAGCTCAGAGTTTAAGCTAGCTTGGCCAAAATTCCCAGAGTGCTTGTTTGTATGCCTTAATCAGTCTTGTAGCCATTTCTACTGCTGGCCACCTGACCACAACACTTCTACATCCACTTGATCCAGCAATCAGGCAAGAAATGAGTTCAGTCCTGAAGAAGGGCCATGTTTAATTGAAACATTAACTGTTTCTCTCTCGACAGATGCTACCCGATCTGCTGAACATTCCCAGCAATTTTCTGAAATCTAATTTACAGCTTCTGCAGTGTTTTAATCTTATCAACAAGGAGGATTTAACTGTGGTATCACCACAACACGGCCTGAAGCCTCACACTAAGGCAGGGGAATGACATTGCCAGTGGCCATAAGGATCTCAGTGACATTGAACTTTCATGGGTCAGGGTCTTTTTAAGTGGTAGTGGATAACATCTTAAACATTTCCCACTACACCGGCTGTCAGAGTATTTAGGAGCGAGATGCCAAGTATTCCAGTATACAATTGTGCAAAGGCCACAATTCCATTTCCCTTCACATTGCATCACCTTTTAAAATACAGCACAACAGTAACGACACATGGTCCTGGCAACAATCACAATGTATTCAGCACCACCCAATAATTCACAATGGCTTTGGCCCTCTACAAAGAACTTCCTATACACTAATGAAAAATAAATACACACTGTCAGTAGTGCAAGACTATCAATATTTGAAAACAATGGGGATTCTTTAGTTAATGTTTTCATTACCTTGAGCACAGTTACTGCTAACAGGTTTAAGTTGAACTGTTCAACCACAACAAGATGATTTTCTGGTAATTCCTCCTGCAGGAGTCATATGCACTGCCTTCTATTGGCAGACATCATACAGAAGTAGGAAGCTGTCAAAACATTTGAGAGCAGTTTATTATGGTTATGTTATGAACTGAGTGTGTAATGAAGCAGGCAGGCCTGAAACCCTGATTAGCTGAACTGAAGTGAGCCTTTTGTTTGCAGAAACACAGATATTATCCAAAGCACAGGAAACAATCTCATCTGCGTTCACATCAGTACGCATTCCGACGGAATCTGAAAATATCAGAGCGCAAATCTGCTGCTTCAGTGAGGTAGTCAGAGATTGTTCTCAGGTGGAGCAAGCAAAGTTATCCAATACCCTCTTCCCTGTCCCTGTCATGACCTATCAGATCTCCTTCTCTCCTGTCCACTTTCGGTAATGCCAGGGACTATTGTTTCTGGCCTTTGAGCACAGTCTCCTGCCATTCACATTCAATGTACACCTATTATTGCTTCTATCCTAGTGGAATGCTAACAAGCCTAGTGTTAAAAGTGATTAAATTTAGGCCTGCCAATGCTTCTGAACAGGCTGGCTGCTTGCCAGCTATGGTCCCACCCAAGACTTACAATCAAATCCCTTATTTAAGGTATAAAGCTGAAAAAGTAAGCAGGTATGCCACTATAGACAGTGCGCACTTTTAATTTAAATTTCAGAAAAAGTCAATGGAAGGATTTGTTCTGCAACATTTCATATGTTGTGTGAGAGATTTTCCTTGCTGTTTCTGTGCTGAATGCCCTTTTTCATTCTTCCAAATGAGCAATTTGTTCTTGTTTAGCATATTTTAACTTTATTTAGTCTTGAAATGTATTTATTGCCCTCAGGCAATCTGTCATATTCAGTGGTATGGAATTGAGATTGCACTGGATTTCCTTAGTTGCATAGCAAATATATTCCCTGCTTTGTTATCTTGACTGTAAGCATTATCTCTTGCTCTGAACGATAGGAATTGATTTATTTTACAACACTATAACATGTCATAATGGAGCCGAATGCTGTAAAAGCTTTTCATTCTTTTCATTTTGCACTTTGGTTTGGAGATTATATACATAATAATACATACTAACACACTGCAAATGATCTGTTCCTACATTCATGAAATCCAATATCCCAGAAAAGGCTTAAAACAAACTCCTCATTTATGAAATGCATGGAGTTAATGCATGAAATAAGCTTCTGACAGGGATGCCTGAGAAGTAGCCTGCCTTAATATTGGGTCATTCCCATGAACTTTGAACATGCTATGTTGAACACTGGCATGTTTCACCAACGTTTACACTTGCCAATGTTTAGTCTTTTCCTTATTTGTTGTTCTTAAGTATTCTGACTCAGTTTTATTGTTCCTCATTGAAAAGAAATGGCACAGTATGGGGGTGGGGGGAGTTTTCATTTCAAGCAGACATCACGTGGAGCTGTCGCACAGGACGAGTGATTGGAAAAAACATTGACAGGCACTCAATGACCAGGAAGAAGCAGGAAACCTTATGGCTACCCATTCAGCTGAAGTAGCAAGAATACCAGAAAAAGAGGACAAGTGATGAAAAGGTAACTGTAAGATCATAAGAAATAGCTGTACGTCAGGAACCAAAATAGAAATTGCAGGAGGGTGGAGGTAAGGCTACTATACTATCATATCAACCATAATCTTAAAAAATGGCAAGTAAGATTCAAGGATCTGAATGTCATACAGCTGTTAAAAACCAAAAGAACTGAGGATGCTGTAAATAAGAAGCCAAAGCAGAAATTGCTGGAAAATCTCAGCAGGTCTGGCAGCATCTGTGGGGAGAATTCAGAATTAACATTTTGGGTCCAGTGACCTTTCCTCATATCAAGGACACGTCAAATATGTTATAGAACATTAATTTCTGGTGGGATCAGAAATACATGCCGATTCAAAAAAATAATAAATCCTAGAACATGGGTAGTAAGCTGATGGCATTTTTATTTTCACCCATTTTCATTGCATTTGTGCTGAAAAATGGGGTAACAATGAGATGCAAATTACATGTGTGACTTATAAGAAAAAGAAATCTGTATGTCCTGAAAATTATTTCCTCAATTTCATTCCAGTAATGAATCCATTATGGAATTGTAATTGGCATCTTCCTCATAGTAGCACACAATTTGGGAAAGCTCACATTTGGAAATGACCTTTTTTAAAAAAGAATGCAAGCATTGTCTCTATCTCTATGATTTCCACAATGCAGTTCACAAGGGGGCATTAACCTTCGGAGTGATATTATATCTGCAATTTTAGTACATTGCCTGGTATATCTATCTGCCAAATTATCCACAATAAAACAGTTATCCTCCAAGAACAATTCAAATAATATTCAGCTTTCAACAAGTATCTATAATTTTCTAGACAAAGTGTGACTTTAATTCAAGAGCTTTTTTAAAATTATTTGGCGAGGGTATATTTTTTTTCAAATTAGAATATCCTTGCATACAACTGTGATGTGTTCATAGAAAAAAAATACCAATACTGGCAGCTAAAAGGAGCACATTTTACATACGAGTTATATTATCCATATAGTTGCTGAGATATTTTGTACACATCTAGTAAATTGTTACAGTTATAACACTTCATACAAATATATCAATTGAGCCAGCTCCAAAAGGCTGAATTTTACTGCGCAGGAATACATGGGCTCAGGAGTTGGGAAGCAGGGAAATGCCAGGGAAATTGAAAACATTTTGGAAAGCTGTTTCCAATCCATCAGTTTCCATATTTAACTGTAGCATTTTAAGCTGCACATGAACAACTCCCAAGTTGTCTATTTCAATGTTATTCGCTCCATTACAGGGATATCAATGTGGTTTTTGCAATTAAACTGTGGGTGTCCTGAGCTTCCTTGCTGTCATGAGTGGAACCAAAAGAAATTGCTGGAAAATTTCCATAGGTCTAGCAGCATCTATGAAGAAAAATCAGAGTTAATATTTTCTATCAAGTGAATTGACAAAAAGCAATAAGTACAGAAGATCATATTAAAATAGAACAAAAACCTCCACATTCTGAAGATTTGAAACATAGACTGAAATTGCTGAAGAAACTCAGCAGGTCATGCAGTATGGAGAGAAAGCGGAGTTATGTTTTGGGTCCATTGACCCCTCTTCAGGAATGTCAACTTTACTTTCTGTCCTCACATGCTGCCACATCTGCTGAATTTCTCCAGCAATTTCTATATTTGTTTCTAAAAATTTACAGTTCCTTGCCTGAATCTGTGAAAGACATTGTTCACAGTGCTTATGCTAAGAGATTAGTCTGATAAATATGGAGGTTACAGTTGTATAAAGTAATGGATGGAACGGAACATCAAGATTATTCTCTGCCCACTCTGATATATAACAGAAAATTGTAGATCAGCAGGCAGTTTTGGTGGGTAGGGGCTGACTGATAGTTGGGCTGTTTGGGTGCATAGCAGTTGGAATTTAGCTCAGACTCCTCATAGTGAGGCATGTGTCTTGTTAGCAATAATTAATATATTCAAGTGAAGGTAACATGTTATATGTAAATATTACTGAGATATAATAAACTGAAAAAAAAATGAAAAAACTGCAGATAGAGTCATAGCGTTGTACAGCAAGGAGTGAGACCCCTCAGTCCAACTCATCCATGCCAACCAAATATCCTAAATTAATTAATTTCATTTGCTAGCATTTGACCCAGATACCTCTAAACCCTTCCTATTCAGGTACCCATCAAGATGCTTTTTAAATGTTGTAACGGTGCCAGTCTCTATCTTTACCTTTGGCAACTCAGTCCATACACCACCATGCTCTCAGCGAAAAAGTTGCCCCTTAGCTCCATTTTATATCTTTCCCCTCCCACCTTAAACCTATACCCTCGAGCTTTAGACTCCACTACCTGTGTAAAAAGACCTTGGCAATTCAACATATCCGTGACCCTCATGATTTTATAAACTTCCATAAGTTCTGAAGGGCTTGTTCCCGTGCTGTACATTTTCATTTGTTCACTTGTTTAAGGTCACCTCTCAATCTCCGATGATCCAAGTAAAATAGCGCCAGCCTATTCAGCCTCTCCCTGTGGCTGAAACCACCCACCACAACCACGCGCCCCCCCCACCACCCTCAAACTTGGCAACATTCTTGTAATTCTTTTCTGCACCCTTTCAAATTTCAAAACATCTTTCCTATAGCAAGGAGACCAGAACTGAATGCAGTATTTCAAAAGTGCCCTAAGCAATGTCCTATACAGACACAACATGACCTCCCAACTTCCAAACTCAATGTGCTGACCAATAAAATCAAGTGTACCAAACGCCTTCTTCATTACCTTGTCTACCTGATGTAATTGTTACCAGTCTGATTTCCAATGTGAAGCCCTGATCCATCTGAAGGTCTTTATTGATTTGTTAGTATTGGTAACGATTATTTTAGCAGTACAGGGTTAACTTCTTTTTCTTTATTCATTCACAGAATGAAGGCATCACTGACCAGCAAGCATTTATTGCCTGTCCCAAATTGCCCAGCGGGCAGTTCAAAGTCAACCACATTGCTGTGGGTTGTCACAAGTAGGCCAGACCAGGTAAGGATGGCAGATTCTTTCCCTAATTAATGAACCAGATGGGTTTTTCCTGACAATCAAAAACAGATGCATGGTCATCATAATTCCAAATAGTTACTGAATTCAAATTCCACCATCTGCCATTGTGGGAATCAAACCCAGGAACCCAGAACATTATCTGGGTCTCTGGATTAACAGTTCTAGCGATAATACTACTAAGCCATTGCCTTCCCTCTAACTAATAAACAAGGGATTAGCAAGGCTGAATCACCCTCAAGAATGTACATCCTGGATAACCATTTGTGTAGGGAGAGCCATTTGCAATACAAATGGGTTTCATAACTACAGCAGTATCCATGAGGCTAGGAGCTACATCAACAGCATGATTAGGGATGTGGTCTGTAGCTTAAGAGAATGCAGGGAGAGAGGGAAGAGGTGACTGCCAAGCAGTTAAAAAGGAATAGGCAGGTTGTACAAGAAATGCCCAAATGCATCTCTGTCACCATCCACAATTCAGTTCTGAATACTGATATTACATCTGGCAAATGCAGCCAAGCCAAGTCCATGGCAGCCTGAGTATTCAGCTGCACAAGTAGGTACAATGAAGACTAGAAGAGCCACTCTGATAGATGATTAGATTTAAAAAATGGAACAGATAGATGTTTCTGTAGTCACAGATGTGAATCCAGAGTGGTATATTCCCTCTCTGGTCAGGAATGTCCCAAAGGGGCAAGAGTTAACAGCCAGCAGTCGTGATCCACATCAGAACTAACAATATGGGTGGAAAATAGAATGTAGCCTTGCAGCAGGAATGTAGAAAGCTGGATAGGAAATTAATTGGTTGGACCTCAAAAGTGGACAACTCTGGGCTACTCTCTGAGCCATGCACAAGTGAATAGATAAATTGTTTAAAAAGTCACATTTGGTCAAAGCTTTTTGTCGTGCACTCATCAGGACAATTCAAAAGAACAATATTAATAAAGAGGAAATATATGTTCGAGGAAAGTGCTGATTGATCAACAGGTAGACTCTGATTGGCAGAGGCTTTGCTGTGGAGAATGCAACAGTTAATGATGAATGACTGTTAATTGCCAGGCCTTATTTAGATTTCAGACCAGGCAGGTTGACTCTGATTAGGCAGAGCATTGCCCTGAGAAATGAACAAGTGAATAGCTGTCCCCTGTAAAGTTGATCTGAAACAGGTGTAGTACATGCCTGACAGCTAACAGTGACAGGAGATTTTATTGAAAGGAGAATATGGATATGTATCTGTGGCTGCAGGGAAGACATCAGGATGGTATGTTGCTTCCCTAATGCCGGGATCAAGGATGTCACTGAGAGGTGAAAGGGGATCCTGAAGACGGAGTTAGAACAGCAGGGGTTATTGTCCATATTGGTAACAATGACATGGACATTCCAAAGAGGGATGAGCTCCCCAGGCTGTCGCTGAACTTGTGCTGGCTCCCTGTCCCACTTGAAATACTAATGTTCTGCCTGTGATATTATGTGGAATGTTTTTGAAACTTGTCCTTCTGAATTCTTGGTGTCCTTGAGGCTGAAAGTGCGGAAAGGAAAGGAAATGACCGTGCACATCCCTCCACCCAAACCCTCCTTCAAAGATGGAGTATGAGAAGAGACTGGCAGCTGACTGAAAATTGATTTCCAAAATCTTCCCATAGGAATCAAAAAATAAAAGGGAGGTCAAGGGAATAGTGGAGTTTATTTGAGACCTCTAAGGGATTAATACATGGAGACAATGGGCAATGGTAAATTAATACTTAGCATCTACCTTCACCAAGAAAGATGCCACCCAGCCATCACAAAAGAGGATGAAATTCTGTCACTAAAGGTCTTAAAATTGATAAGGAGGTATTTGATAAGCTGTTTATACTTAAACCTGACATGTCACCGTGATCTGTTGAGATGCGGGTAAGGGTACAAAGGGAAATGGAAAATGAAGATGGGGCTTATCAGTTCAGCCATTGAATGGTGAAGGAAACTTGATATGCTGAATAGCCTACTTCTGCTGCTATGAGTTATGGTCTGATAGACCATGTGGGGCACTGGAATGTAAGGGATCTGTATCAAATCCAGATCCATGCAGATACAACAAAAATATATTTCTGTCTGTTGGATGCAAAGATCCTGTAGGCATTAATTTGGGTTGTAGTCCATCTAATCCCTCTTGGGTATAGGTCCATAGTGCACAATTATTTCTTATTTGGCATTAGATGGCAATTTCAATCAGAAAAACCATGAAAACTGATGGACCTAGATATATAAAGTTGTCACATGTGTGCAGTAATGAGTGATCCACTGGAGATAGTACTGAGGCATGATATAGAAGGAGCTTTAGTTTATAGTTATCCAATGTGAAACCAAATCTGGGGTCACTGATGCTAACAATGGATAATATACCAGCTCCAACTGTTAACCCAGAATAATGTTAATAACAAAATATTCACAGATGCTGACTTGGAATATTTTATTGGTACCGATTGTTTGAACAAATTGACAATGGCACCCAGCTCAAGAACATATTTGATCTCTTGGCCAATTTTCCAGTTTTAAAACTTATGTGAGGATTCAGACCTTTATAATGCAGTGCACTATGAAAGCATTTGGACTTTCTTAGCTTTTGGCTCGGGTTTTCCAGTTGTAAAATCTATAATGATCCATTAAATTAAATGGTGACAATCTATGTATTAATTGATCATTTAGTCATAAAACAAAATGTGCACTGTGAGTGCCAACACTGGCACATGTTTTATCTGAACAGGTAAAGTTGCAATGCCATTTATTGAAGCTAACAACGTAACTTTACTCCAAATTCCTTCTGTATTTCAGTTTTTACGTTTATGTACAAATATGGAACAGTTTGGATATTTTCTAATAAACCTATTCAGAGATGTCATTGCATGCCTCTGGAGCAGGTGGGACTGGATTTCAAGCTGTCCTGGATCAGACACAGGGACATTGTGACTGCACCACAAGACTTCCTATTAAACTGTTTATGAATTGATTGTAATTGTATTCATTCAGTTACAATTTACCAGGAATATACTTGGAGAAGCCTGGTTATAATGTACAACTTTGTAAGAATTCTGCATTATTTTTAACCTTCTGTGCCCAGAGATTTTAATTGTAACAATATAGAGTGTGAATGCTGTGGTGGTAATGATGGTGAAACTGTCAGTATTTTCTGCCATTGCTCTGCTGAAACTGACAATTTCCAATTTCTAGACATATGCTGATCAAGACAGGTAACTCAAAGGCACAATCATTGAGACTTTGCTGTTCCATAAAAGTTAAGACAGACTGAATTTCCATTGTATTTTTGAAATTGTGAGAACTTTTACTTCCACAATGTAAATCTTGCTGTACAAATCCATGACAATGTCACATCTTGGTATAATTAGATTTTTAAAAGTGTAGTGATTTCATAAATACTGTTAAACACTAACAAGCCTAGGAAAGGTAACTTTCTAGCTTGAATGATAAAAATAATTCCTCTAGATGGTAGACACACCACTGACCTGGGTGGTGACTGAGCACCAGGCTGCCAGAATACAAAGTGTGAGGCTGGATGAACACAGCAGGCCAAGCAGCATCTCAGGAGCACAAAAGCTGACGTTTCAGGCCTCGACCCTTCAACAGAGAGGGGGATGGGGAGAGGGTTCTGGAATAAATAGGGAGAGAGGGGGAGGCGGACCGAAGATGGAGAGAATAGAAGATAGGTGGAGAGGAGAGTATAGGTGGGGAGGTAGGGAGGGGATAGATCAGTCCAGGGAAGATGGACAGGTCAAGGTGGTGGGATGAGGTTAGTAGGTAGGAAATGGCGGTGCGGCTTGAGGTGGGAGGAAGGGATGGGTGAGAGGAAGAACAAGTTAGGGAGGCAGAGACAGGCTGGGCTGGTTTTGGGTTGCAGTGGGTGGACGGGACGAACTGGGCTGGTTTTGGGATGCGGTGGGGGAAGGGGAGATTTTGAAAATGGTTCGCGACTGGGAGGTGCGGTTGTTTATTGCGAACCGCTTTGCAGAACACCTGCACTCTGTTCGCAATAAACAACTGCACCTCCCAGTCGTGAACCATTTCAACTCCCCCTCCCATTCCTCAGACGACATGTCCATCCTGGGCCTCCTGCAGTGCCACGATGATGCCACCCGAAGGTTGCAGGAACAGCATCTCATATTCCACTTGGGAACCCTGCAGCCCAATGGTATCAATGTGGACTTCACAAGCTTCAAAATCTTACCTTCCCCCACTGCATCCCAAAACCAGCCCAGCTCGTCCCCTCCCCCCACTGCATCCCAAAACCAGCCCAGCTCGTTCCCTCCCCCCACTGCATCCCAAAACCAGCCCAGCTCGTCCCCTCCCCCCACTGCATCCCAAAACCAGCTGTTGATTTTTGAGTTTATCCAGGAACAGCACATAGTAAGGTGAAACTGTAATTAGACGTGATGAATGCTACAGGATCAGGTTAGGGAGTTAATGAGATGATTTTGGTAAGATATGGTGAAAAAATTTACGAGACCTCATGGTCGAAATCCCTCCAAAGAACTAAACAACATGGACTTAGCCCAAAAAAGTAACTTTCAGCCATATGTATGCAATGCATGTGCGGAGACTGACAAGAAAATCAAACTGCTTAAGTACATATCATGTATATACTGATAATTTGCATAACTCACAGTGTAAATAATAGTGCACACAATTATTTTTGTAGAAGAAGGGAGATATTTGGGATTGAATTGAGGCACTGACTGGGGTATACAACTTGCAGTGAGTTTCAATAAAGACACTTGATGGAACATGTAAACCTGACTGAACACTACAAGGCACTATACCTGGACCTTCCTGGTATGCTAGATTTTATGCTCCTTATGAGCACCTATTAGGTATGCATAAAAGAAATGATGTAGTTAGGACAAAAGGACAAAGAACAAAGAAAACTATAGCAAGGAACATGGCCTTCGGCCTTCCAAGCCTGCACTGACATGCTGCCCATCACAACTAAAACCCTTCTGGAGATCGTATCCCTCTATTTCTATCCTCTTCAGGCATTTATCAAGACAAAAGAACAAAGAAAATAACTCAAAACTATATTGAATTAAATATAGTGCATACTTCAAACTGGAGGTAGTATCTCCAGGAATGTGTAATCTTCATAAATTATGCAATAATTTTCTTTCCCATATTGAATTCAATAAGTAAATATCCACATTAGGCAGAATTCTATATAAAAGGTGTGCTACAGTTTCCTGTATGCAATTATTTATCTTGCATTCATTGAAGGACACTGAAATGTATCAAAATAATTGTGTGATCAGAGTGACCTTTGTTTGAAAGGAAACACAGGAGAATGATTGGTTTTCCTCATAATTGCAAGGATAGTGAAGAATTCACTAGAATGCATGATGACGAAATGATTCCTAAGGTTGTAATTTCATTCTAGAGTACAAAAAAAAAGCAGAGATCAGTCCTGCTGTACTTCAACAGTTCTTAAGCAGCAAATGAGCCATTTAACTTGTAAAAACATTGAAAGGTTGAGAAATGCAGCTGTGGATCATACAATTTGTTGCAAACAGTCCAACTTCAAGGTTCTGAAAGTCAAATTTAGCCAGACCTTGAATAAATGTCAAGCTTTAATGAAAGAAAGAAGGGTTGAGTGTGGTGGGAGGCTGTGTGGTGCAGTGGATAGTACCTGACAGTCCCTTACTACTTGAATATGTAGCTCAAAGCCAAACAGAAATATCGGTTTGAGGGCCCTGCCAGGATATCTTTAAAATAAATGCACAATTTACAGAATAAAACAATTAAATGAATATTATCGTAGGGTACAAGTGCAATTTACATATTAACCTGAAACAAGGTAGCAATTGTTGACGGTATCTTCCAAAATCATGCTTATCATAAAGGAAATGTTATCAGGCAAAATGCTGACAAGAATGTAGTGAGTAACAGATCAGAAGTGAAAATAGCAATATTAGACAAATTAAATTATATATATATATCATGCTGAAAGATTGAATTAATTTTGCAAAGGAACTTCATTTGCACTAACCAGCCTGTTACAATTCCTACTCTTTTTATGTTCAGAATTAGATCTAACAAAAAATCTGACTCTGTGACCAGAAAAATTCACTACAAATGAGGAAACAATTGTTGCTTTATTCAGAGTGGAGATTTCAAAATACATGAGTCTGAATAGGGTAGGAACTGCCAGTAGTGCGCTGTAATCTGTTTTTAATATTTACACATTACCTTACACATGGCTGTGTCTATGTATAATAATTGTGCAGAGCCACAAAATTTGGACATTAAAGGGACTCTGGTGATACTGGTGTACTGTCCATACCTCTGAGCTAGGAGGCCTGGCTTCAAGACCCACCTGTTCCAGAAGTGTCATAATACCTCTGAACAGGTTGATTAGAAAATATCTACATTTAGCAAGGCTTTCAATAAGATCCCTCATGGCAGACCATTCGGGAAAATAGGAGCCTTTGGGATCCAAGGCAAAATAATACCTTGGATCCAAAATCAACTGAGAGAGAGGAAAGAAAGGGTGATGGTAAAAGGATGTATTTGTGATTAGAAGTCTGTTTCCATTTGGGCTCTGTAAGTATTAGTGCTGAGGTGGTTGCTGTTAACTGTTCATTAGTGTTTTGGACTTAAATGTAAAGGATATGATCACGACGTTCCTTGAGACAGTGATAATTGAGAGGGGACCGAATAAATGTGTATAAGTTTGAGTGGCATAGTTCGAGTGGATAGGAAGGCACTTATTTCATTACTGTAGGGGTCAATAAACAATGTTACGTACCAGACGAGATCCCTCAAAATATTAGGAACGTAGCCTAGACCCCAACTTTTTCTTATTTTAAAGATAAATGTCAGGTGCTGTGTTCTGGATGCAATTTGATCGGTCAAAATACTTGATGCTAAAGAAAACATAGCTTATTCAAATAATATAGTTAAAACACAACAAGAGAAAGAAGAACTTGGAATAACAACTCTATTGGAAAACTTAACAAAATAATAGATACAATAACTATTACTAATTAACTGTTCAAATATAGTGACATCCCATAAACACACGCTTGGCCAAAGGAAAATTTAGAAAACAAATTTGTCTCTTCATGCAATCCAGCTGCCAAGGAAGAGAACCTCCAGCTTTTCGCAGTAATTGTGAGAGGGAAAAATAGTTTCCAGATGCCAACAGCAACTGAAAACCAAAAACTAAACGTCCCTGATTCTGTGGGTGAGAGCTTGACCACACCCATTCAGGCTGCTTCTATTGTTCCAGCTTTTTTAAAAAAAACAGCTCCATAAGTTGTTTATCTTCTCATAGACTGCTCGGTACATGTGTCTCAATCTCTCTCTGAAAGAAACAAGGATGAAACACACCTCTTAAAACCACAGAATCACCACAATGGATAGATATAAGTTAAGAAGTAGAAGGCTAAGAGGACAGTAAAAGAGAATTTTTTTTTCACTCAGAAGGTGGTGGGAGTCTAGATCTCACTGCCTGAAGGGGTGGTTAGACTATAAAACCACAAGATGTAGGAGCTGAAGTAAGCCATTCAGTCCATTGAGCTTGCTCCACCAGTCAATGAGACCGTAGCTGATCTGGTAATTCTCATCTCCACTTTCCTGCCTTTTCCCCATCTACCCTATCAAGTTCCCCAAAACCTTGTACGTTTCAATAAGATCGCCTCCCATTCTTCTAAATTCCAGTCAGTATAGACCCGACCTACTATCTGTCCTCAAATAACAGTCCCTCCACACTGGGTATTAGTCTGGTGAACCTTCTCTAGAGAGCCTCCAATGCCAACATATCTTTCAAAGAATAAGAACAAAGAAAATTACAGCACAGGAACAGGGCCTTTGGCCTTCGAAGCCTGCACTGACATGCTGCCTATCACAACTAAAACCCCCTACCCTTCTGGGGACCATATCCCTCTATTCCCATCCTATTCAGGTATTCATCAAGATGCCCTTTAAGAATCACTATCGTATCTGCTTCCACTACCTCCCCCAGCAGCAAGTTCCAGGCACCCACCACCCTTTGTGTAAAAAGCTTGCCTCATATATCACCTTCAGGTAAGCAGCCCAAAGACTGTTTGCTGTATTCCACTTGTAGTCTGACTAGCACTTCATATTTTCCTAGGAAACCTTTCCTACTTTACATTCCATTCACTTTGAAATAAAGGCCACAATTCTATTTATCTTCCTTCCTACCTCCTAAACTTGAATGCTAGCTCTTTGTGATTTTCCACATTTTCCCACATTATATTATATCTGACAAGTTTTTGCCCACTTGCTTAACTTGTCTATTACTCCTGTGGACTTTTTGTGCCATCCTAACCACTTGCCTTCTCACATCCTTTTCTCACCTGCACACTTGGCCAGTGGTCCCCGGTATCACAGAGACCAGTTTCCAATCAATTTGATTCATTCCTTCTGTTTTCAAGAAATGGTTGGAGATACTGAATACTGCAAAGGCTATGGGGCCTGACAACATTCCTGCAATAGTACTGAAAACATGTGCTTCAGAACTTGGCATTCCCCTAGCCAAGATATTCCAGTACAATTACAATACTGGCATCTACAACCCTGTCATCAACCCAACAACATGTAAAACTGCCCAGGTATGTCCTGTACACATAAAGCAAAACAAATCCAACCCTGCCAATTACTGCCCCATCATCATCATCTTGATCATCAGTAAAGTGATGGAAGGTGTCATGAACAAGCTATCAAGCAGCATCTGCTCAGCAGTAAACTACTCAGTGGCACCCAGTTTGGGTTCCACCAGGGCGTCTCATCTTCTGACCTCATTACAGGCTTGGTTAGACAAAAAAGCTGAATTCCAGAGGTGAGGTAAGACTGAAAGCCTTTGACATCAGGGCTGCAGTTGACTGAGTGTGGCATCAAGGAGCTGTAGAAAAACTGGAATCAATGGCTATTGGGGGCAAAGTATCTGCTGGTTGGATCATACCTGACACACAGGAAGATGGTTTTGGCTTTGGAGGTCAGTCATCTCAGGTCCAGGATATCTCTGCAAGATTTCTTCAGGATAGTGTCCTGGGCCCAACCATCCTCAGTTACTTCATCAATAACCTTTCCTCCATCATAGGTATAAACATGTACATGCTTGGTTTAGAAGGGGTGGACACTAGGAAGTTGTTTCCGTTAGGCGGGGAGACTAGGACCCGTGGGCATAGCCTTAAAATTAGAGGGGGTAAATTTAAAACTGAAATGAGACAACATTTCTTCAGCCAGAGAGTGGTGGGTTTGTGGAATTCATTGCCGCAGAGTGCAGTGGAGGCCAGGACGTTGGATGCGTTCAAGGCAGAGATCGACAAATTCTTGATCTCAGAAGGAATCAAGGGCTACGGGGAGAGTGCAGGGAAGTGGTGTTGAAATGCCCATCAGCCATGATTTAAATGGCGGAGTGGACTTGATGGGCCGAATGGCCTTAATTCCACTCCTATGTCTTATGGTCTTATGTTCAGCAATGATTGCACAACACTCAGAACTATTCACTTCTCAGATACTGAAGCAGTCTGTGTTCGAATGCAACAAGATCTAGACAATATCCAGGTTTTGGGAATGTAAGATTTGTGCCACACGAATGCCTGGCAATGACCAACTCCAAACAGAGACAATCTGGCAACTGGCCTTTGATTTTCAACAGTGTTACCGTCACTGAATCCCCCACTATCAATGTCATGGGGGTTATCAATGGCCAGAAATTCAACTGATTTCAGCCCATAAATATATTGTCTACAAAATAAACTCACAGTGAATAATTCATCTCCTGACTCCCCAAAGCCTGTCCACCATCGACAAGGTACAAGTCGGGAGTGTGATGGGATACTCCCCACTTGCCTGGATGGGTGCAGCCTCAACAACACTCAAGAAGCTTGACACCATCCAGGACAAAAGAGCTCATTTGAGTGGTACCATATCCACAAACATCCACTCCCTCTACCAATGAGGCTCAGCAGCAGCTGTGTGTACTATCTAGAATATCTACAGCAGAAATTCACCCTAGACAGCACCTTCCAAACCCATGACCACTGGAAGGACAAGAGCAACAGATTTATGGGAACACTATGAACTTCAAGTTCCCCTCCAAGTTACTCACCATCCTGATTGGAAATATATTGCCATTCCTTCACTATTGCTGGGTCAAAATCCTAAATTCCCTCCCTAAGGGCATTGTCATTTACAGCGGAGACAACAATTTCATAAGCCATAGACAGAATGAAGATGTTACTATTGCTTAAGCAACTTAACCATATGAGTTTGTAATACAGAATATGGTCATTTGGGCCATTACATCGGTGCCAGATCTATCTGAAAGTAGTTCAAAACTGCTCCACTCTGTCCAGTACCTATCCAAATCACTCGGCTCCATTACTCAGAATGTCGGTAACCATTCACCGTGAGGGAGTAAGTGTGGAAAGGCTTCATATTATTATTTCCAAACATGTTTCTTTATACATAGGCAAATAGAGAACAGTAGGAATAGGACCTCGAGTTCAGAGTTACTGAGATTCTGTATAGCACCCACCATGATAATTCAGTACATACCAGTTTTGAATCTGAAGACCACTGACAATTCCAATTGAGTCTTTGATTCTGAAGATAATAATTAGCAGCTCATCCCACAAGGAACTTCACAAAAGTGTAATCAATAAAGGCAGTGATATTGAGTCAAAGGAGAAGGTTTGCACCAGAGAAGGATCTTAAAGGACAACTGAGAGGGTGAAGAGGTTTCAGAAGAGAACTTCAGAATTGGACGTACTGAAATCAACCTGATATGATTATTTTTTGTATGATGCATTCTATCTTGTTGAATCAATAGCATTACTACTGCACATACAGTGTATCAAAATGCATTCTCTCCCATTTCATTGAAGAGAAACGTTTTCAAGGAATAACCTCCAGATTTAAAGTATGAATCCTGAGATTGTTTAAACATAATAAACCTTTATCACCCTCCACAGCTAAATGGTAATGCTGAGGAGCAGTCACAGCAGTATGGCTGTGAGAAAAGGATTCACTGACTTCACATCTGAGGGAGGCAAAAAGCTTCTTCACAGTAGGCATCCTTTGAAGAGACTTTGCAGGGGTAAAACTTGGTTAGAGACAAAAAAAAACTGCCAATACCGTGATCCAAGGTAGACAAACAGAAGGCTGGAAAAACACACCAGGCCAGGCATCATCTGGAAGGAAGGAGCAGTCAACATTTCAGGTATAATCCTTCCTCAGGACTGGATGTGGGGGTATGGGTGCGCCCACCTATCACCACCATTCCACCTCCACCACACTTTTCCCCACCCTCCCCTCTGCCCTTGCCTTTAACTGCAGCTCCCCTAACCCCATAGCCAGCCCTGAGGAAGGGTAATACCCAAAATGTTGAGTGCTGCCTGGCCTCCTGTTTGTCTACCATGGATTCCAGCATCCGCAGTATTTTTGTCTCTAACCTTGTTCGTGGCCAGTTGACCCTGCACATGCAGCGCCATGGTAAGGTGTGTGAATATTGTGGGAAGGCAAATACTGGCTGGGGGGATCTTTGTCTGGTGACCCTGGGTACAGCCTAGTCCCACTGTAACTGGGCTATCTAAATAAAAAAAAAGTCGAGCGTGCCAGTTAATGTGAAGTTTGCTGTGCAGCTCCTAAAAAAAACACAACACTGACCGTTTCAACTCATGAATGGACTGCACCATTTTTCCTCCGTCTATTCAGAAGTTCGACTCGTCCATTTTTAATACATTAGCAGAAGACTTTTGTTTCCACCTGAATTCACAGTTGGAAGAATCTGGTCTGTACACGAGAAGGATTAAAAGCTGCATGTGTGTGTAAAAGAGAGAGGGTTCTTTATTTGGGGGGGAAAAAGGTCTCAGTATCCGTGTGTTCAGAAAATGTAACATTAGTATCCTGGTAAGAGTAGGATTCCGAAGATTGCATTGCCCCCACCCGGTCCCTCTTCCCGTTAAAGTTTGTAAATCCTTTAATGTGTGTGCCTCTCTGGAGGTAGTGAATGGGGAGAGCCCGTTGGCTTTGACAACGAGGCCGCCGTTTAGCGGAGCCCGGAGCGGGGAGGGGACGGGGACGGGGACGGGGACCTCGCCGAGCTCACCCTCCCTTCGACTGACAACGGCGAACCTCCAACAGCAGAGCAGTACTGCCAGCTTTTTGAATGAGTTCCTTTAGAAGATGCCGGTCTGGAAGAAGAACATGCCTTCATGTCTGCAAGCTGACCAGGAAAGAGGTAAAAAAAGGGAGGGTGGGAAAGAAAAGCTGTTCGTTGCATTTCACACACGTTCACTCGGCAGTCAGCTGAGGAGGGGTGGGAAGAGAGAGAGAAAGAACAAGGCGCTGCCAATCGCGGTCTGCAACCACACACACACGTTACTCGTACAGTTTGCCGCTAGCTACTCTTTGTAGTCTGGCGTCGCCTCTGGAATATAAGCTTTTCACGGGAGATGTTCTCAAAGTTGCACCTAAAGCCTATCTCCCAAACAAGTTAGTTTTGCAAACACTAGTTCATAAACCCTGTTCTCCCGGGCCTGTGAGTGTGCATTTAGTTTGTGTTCCTGATTTCGAAACGATTGTCCATTTGGCGTGCTGATATGCCTTGCTAGGGAGTCAATTTCCAGACGGCGGATGGGCATTGTTTCCCCGCCAGGCTAAACGATCGGAGGCAGCCTCCTTAGTGGTTATTAGGGATTCACCTGGTTACTTTGAAGATTAGAGGGAATGTTGTTTTGTGGTTGAAACGTCTGCAGAATGGCTGGTACATGAAACTAACATGATTTTGTCTGTCATTCACGCATTTAATATATACAGAAGGTTTAGTCTGATTTCAGAGTTGCTCATTTGTTTCATATTACTGTCTACTGGAGTGTAAATGTGATATATTTACTCGATCTATACTACCGACCATTGGACTGTCAGTTACGAAAGACTAGAACGGGAGCCACTATTGGGAATCTTTTAGCAGATGAAAGGTTACTGTTGACGTTCGTCTTGATTAGAAAGAACAGAAATTTCTTGCGGGGGCGTAATTGGGTAGTTACGTTGACTTTCGCCCGTTCCTGTGTAGATTTCTCGTGTCAAGTTTACGCCTAAATTCTATTTAATTAGCCGGAGAAACAAACCAGCGTAATTATAGCCTAACTTCGTTAATAGGAAATAAATCAGGTTAAATTAAAACCCATTTACTGCAAATGATGTTTTAAAAGTGAATGCAACTTTCTTAATTAAATGAAATGCTTTAGGATTAAATTAAATACTTTACTAATTAACTACCAAAACATCTGCTTCGCTTAGTTTTAGAAGTCCTTAAGTCAGCACTACTCCCAGAAGATTGCCCAACTTGATCAAATGAACAATGGGAAACAGGAGATTAAATACACAAATGTACATTTATGTAGCACCTTTTCTGTAATCAGATATCCTAAGGTGCCTCACTGAGCAAAATAAAGCCACTTTAGCTTTTGAGCCATGTAAGATAAGGAATAGGGCAAATGAGCAAAAGCTTGCTCAGAATTTTTATGGAACATCTATAAGCAAGAAAGAGATGGAATTTTCCCCTGTATCTACTGGCATACCAAGCATGTGATCACTCTGGTTTCCATGGCGAGTTTGTCCTAGAATAGATCACTAGCCCTGTTGCTTGAGGAGGTACTACTCTGCATCAAACACTCTCGCCACATTGTGGAAGTACCTTCAGTGGTCATCCCATCCATCCCCAAAAAAAAGGAGGATGGGTGGTAGGGAGGGAACGAAAAGCTGTTTGTTGCATTTCTCACACGTTCACTCGGCAGTCAGCTGATGAGAGAGAGAGAGAGAGAGAGAGAAAGAAAGAACAAGGCGCTGTTCTTGGGAATGAACTCCAGAACTTCTGGCTCAAAGGCTACTCACTCCCCCACCAGAGTGGTTTAGGGAACCAAATAAAATAGGGATGCTGCAGAAGCTGGGAGTTGGTGAGCACAGATATGAGCCTTCAAGGACTGAAGGGGTTTACAAAGTGATGGGGAGCAGCAGGATCTGGAGGGGTTTGAAGACAGGAGTGATAATTTTGAATTGGTGTACTTGACGGGTGTAGATCTGAGAACAGAAGGGTGATAGGTGAACAGGACATAGCATAAGTGGAGAGAGGCATGAGTGTTTTGGACAACTCTAACTTTATGATGATTAAGATATAAGGCTCGAGAATAATGACTTGTAACTCTTCACATGTAATTTCATAAAATTTCAAATGCATACAAAAGACTTCAATGATTTGTTTTGAAATAGCTTCTACGTATAAAAACTAAATCCCAGGATCAAACCAAGAAATGCTTTGTCTGTGGTGATTATATTTTTCAATATTGCTACAAAGCTCACAACACTTGTTTGCGATGAACTTTTTTTAAAAAACAAATCATCCAGCATGTTGTCATTTTGATTCTTTTGATTTGGGTTTTTGGGTTTCATTTCACTACTTTGTTTGTTTACCGTATTGTGGGCAAAATAGAAATTCCAACTTTTCAGCATGCTATCAGGAGCTTTGTTGTCTGTCATGTATTTTTAACTAATAACATATCCTAAACTGTTTTTTAACACTGTTTACAATCTCTGTAGAGGTGGATAACTTTTCAAAACAAAACTTTGTTATCCTTTCAACTGTTAATTAACAACTTCATTTTGTAAGACTTGTATAGTAACAAAAGACTCAACTCTGGTGATTAAACACCCTCTCTGCAGGTAACATACTTTTAAAACAAAAACTGTAATGTTCCCCTTTTAGTACCAATGAAAATACATTTCATGTATATTTTACATCATTCTTTTAAATCAATATTCAATTCTCCAAGGATCAGTCCAAGGTGATTTATAGTGACAAAAAGATCTTGTCACTTCTCAGCCTAGGAACTTTTTAAATCCAGAATTATTTATTCATCACAGTGGGGACCCTCTCTCCCCAGAAAAGCTTTCTTTGTTGCAAATTAGCCAAATTTTCTGGATTGGTTTTAACTCCACATAAGATCAATCTTATTGACGCGAGTGTGAGCTCTGATCTGCATTCCTGCTTCATGAGGCACAGTGCTTCGCAGTCTATAGCTGCAGTTCCTTTCTCCAAACCTGGTTGACTTAACTTTCAATGTAAGTTTTCTAAGGTATTGCAGGCCCTTCCTGTGTCCATAGCAATGTGAATTAATTGAGCATTGTACTTGGGTAGAAATGCTGATTAGCTGTCCTCGAGACCTCAACTCTGTAGTATCCTGTAAATAAATGTCCAGTTCAAACCAAAACTGTTCACAAACTGGCATTCTCCGAATGATTTTGGAGACTCTTGGTATATCCACTGTTAATACATGAGCTGCTGCCATTGTCTTCAACTATAAACACTGTTCACCTCCCATGCAAATCAAGGACTTGGAGCACGTTAATCTGTAACAATTACCCAGGCTTGCCTGCAGGTAGCCTTCAAAACATGATTTGCTTCATTTTACCTTTTTTATGGTAAGGAAACACTTCCAAAATAATCATTTAAAATCTCATATTGAAATGACATGATGATAGAAAAAAAATAAAAAGCTCGTTCAGTTCCTAATCCCCCAACATACCTGTACCCAATGTTGAAAATGCTTGCCTGAATATATTATACACTACTGTAGACATCTCAGCCAATGTTGCCTTGGCATGTTACAAGTAAATGCATATTAAATGCTACTAGTGTATTTTTGATTAGAATGAGAAGGCACAGCTGTTAAGTTTTTTTTTCCTCTTAAGGATCACATATCTACATTCCGAACACGTTCCAACGATAACGTATGACAAAATACAGCTGAATTTAGTGGCAAGGGCTTTCATTTGTCTCTATTAAACTTTGAACACACTCACCGTTTTTCTACTCAACCATTAGTTTGTTAATTACAAATGTTAATAATTTACAGTAAAATATCGTTTCTGATTTACTTTATTTGATCGCAGCAACAGCTAACCAGTAGTAAGCATATCTAATAGAATATGTGTAAGAGAAACATTTTAAAACAGGCATTCTGACCTCTTGGACTGGAACAAACATAATACGAAATATATTATCCTTTTAGAAGGCCCAAAATGCTTATTAATATTAAAGTTTCTGACTTAACTAACCTACAATTTAATAACCAAAATGATCGTGTATTAAATAGCTCCAACAGCTAACATTTTAAAAGCTGACAATTATTTATGAGCAGGCACATGATCCAACAAGAACTGTTTACTCTCAAAAATTCAGCTTATTAGCATTCAAAGGACTCTGGTGTCGACTGGTTTTGAGTCCTGTCAATTTTCCACAAATGAACTTACTGGATATGTTGGTTCTGACTTTACCAAATTTATCCAGAAATGACACATTAAACAATTAGAAATTGAAGCACTTCTTTGTGACATAGTCACTACAAACACTTATCATTAAGCAACAATTGGTATCAAGATCATCAATTGTTTTTGGTAACCAAAAACAAATTGCTGGAAAAGCTGTGCTAGTCTGGCAGCATCTGTGGTAACAAATCAAAGTTAATATTCCAGATCCAGTGACTCTTCCTCAGAACATTTTTCTCCTCTGTTGTCAACGTGTTTAGGGCAGGTAGGTGATAATTGTTTTCCATTTTATAAGGGTATTTACCCTGATTATTTTTGATTTGGCTGAGTCTTGTGATCACTGATTGTTAATCAGAACTTTTCTTGCTAAGCATAAATTCAAATAGGACTTTAGGCATTTAAAAGAAGAAATGCATAAGTTTTCAAATATCCTGAACCTGCATGAAAATGCAAAATCATTTATCCTCGTTTGGTGGCTGGTGGAGCCATTGCTGCTGAGAGGATTGTCTGAATAAAGGTAATGGAGAGTCAGATAAGGGGTTGAAAGTTTTTGTTAAAGCAGAAATTTGTGATTCATTTATGCTCGAATTTTTTCAACCTATGCTGGAATTCATAATGCATGGTAGAGTTGTTTTTTTGGAGCAACAAATTGTCAAGAAATTCCAGGCCAAGATGCTTTGTGGTATATTATTTCATTTTAATTATATATGTTGCTTCAGCTGTTAGTAAGCCATCTTTTTAACAAATCCCTGAAAATTAAGTCCATGTTCAAATATGTTAACAGTTTGTTTGGATTGTGTGAGAAAATGCAAGAAATTAGAATGGGCGTTATTTTTCTGAATAAGGGAGGAGAGAAGTTTAATGGTTTTGAACATTGATATTTATCAAGTAGGTAATTTCATTGCGTGGGATGAACAAACGTATCAGCAAAATTCACTATTGCAGAATTGTAGAGTGTAAGTATTTGTGAAAATCATGGGATCTGTGTCGCTCAGTGGTTTTACTGGAATGAGCGATTGCAACTTGCAAACCTGGAAGGTTTTCTGTTCAAATTCATAGTCTGTCCTGGTTAGTTGATTTCAGCCAGGGCAGTAGAGGGCACTATAGTTCACATTTGCACATGAGTTGAGACAGGAGGGAAAATTTTGTTTTCAGCTTGCCATCTCTAATCTGTACTGTGTGCAAGGACATTTTATAAAATGAAGACAAGATTGGTGTTAATGGCAACTAGTTTGTTTAAATGCAGGACTCTTCTGAGGTTCAGTACATGTGCAAAAGTCTACAGGACCATTACATTCTGAATCGTCACACCTTTACCTGTTGGAACCTAATGCTGTTTAACAATGACATTCATTAACTGCTATTTAGAGATGGCAAATGTTTATTAACAAAAGCATTAACTATTTCTTTAAGATTTTCAACCCAGCTTCTACTGGGCATTGCATTTTTCACTTAAAACTTAGACAATTCATCATGACATTGTTAAAATGTAAATCCATTGCCTTCATTGAGTCATGCAACACTGAAACAGACCGTTAAGTCCAGGTTTTCCAACTAACCTAATCCCACTTGGCTGCATTTGGCCCCTATCCCTCTAAACCTTTGCTATTCATGTACCCATTCAGATGTCTTTTAAATGTAACTACATGCATCTATCACTTCCTCTGGCAGTTCATTCCACACATGAACCAACCTCTGTGTTTTCAAAAATAAGATTGCTCCTCAGATCTCTCTCTCTTTTAACCTTTCTCCTCTCTCTCTCTCTCTCTCTCTCTCTCAAAAATATACCCCGTAGTTTTGAACTCATCCAACCTGGGGAAAAGACATTTTACTATTCACCTTATCTATGCCCCACATAATTTTATAATCCTCAAATGTCCTCAATCTTCTCTACTTCAGCAGAAGAACGTCCTAGCCTATCCTGGTAACTCAATCTCCAGTCCTGGCAACATCCTGGTAAATCTTTTCTGAGCCCTCTCCAATTTAATAATTGCATTCCTGTCGCAGGGTGACCAGAAATGCACGTAGTACTCTAAAAGTGGCCTCATCATAACCCTGCACGACCTCAGAATAACTTCCCAACCCCCAGACTCAGTGATCTGACCAATGAAGTCAAGAGTGCTGAGCACCTTCTTAATCACCCTATCCACCTTTTAGTTAAATTGCAAAGAACTATGTACCTGAACCTGTAGGTCTCACTGCTCGACAACACTGTCTAGAGCCCTACCATTAACTATACAAGTCCTGCCCTTCTTTGTTTTACCAAAATCCAAATTGAACTCCATCTGCCACTCCTCTGGTCATTGGCTCAATTGATCAAGGTCCCTTTGTCATCTCTGATAAACTTCTTCACTGTCAACTATACCACCAATTTTGGTGTCAGCTGCAAACTTACTAACCATGCCTACAAAATTCTCATCCAAATCGTTTATATAAGTGACAAACAAAAATGGACCCTGTCCCTGTGGAAAACCGGTGGTCACAGGTCACCAGTCCGAAAAGTAACACTCCACCTCTACCCTCTGTCTCCTATCATCAAACCAAGTTTGTATCCAGTGGGACCTTCACAGCCTCGACTGAATGAATGGTTTGAAATTTCTGCAGAAAGCTTCCTCAAACTATCAAAGTCCACCCCATCTCACACCCATGCACCCCCACCCCTAATTGAAGCCTCAAGGGAGAATCAGGCACTTTCACAAATCAGTTCCACGTTGAGGGCTTTGGCCAGCAGGGTCCGAGACTTTGAGATGAGGAACCTCTGTTCATTTTTACAGTTGAATCCCCGCTGTAGTGCAGAGAGGACCTTTGTGATGGTGCACAGTCAGATCCCACAAGCCACTGCTTGAATGAGGAATTCATCTCTGCCTGAAAGTTAGGCTGCAAAACCACAGACTTTAGTTTCTGTACCTTCTAAACACTGAACACATCCCCAGAGTTTGCACTGAAACCCCAGAGGCACAAACAAACTCCCAGGCAAACTGAACACCTCTCTCTCACCATCCCTCTCTCTGCCTGTTTCTACACCTTGACTCAGCTGGTAGCTGTCCCTTGCTCTGACTTCCTCACTCTGTCTGTTCCTATTTCCTCTTCATCTCTGACCCGCTCTCTCTTCTTCTCTCTCTGTCTGTCTCCTTAAATTTCACTTCTTTTAGTCTTTTTGTTTAGTTTATCTGCATTTTGCAATCTTTACATTTTGCTTTTTGTTCAGGGGAAGAAATGTGGTTTCGGAAGGGTCAATTTTAATGTTTTGAGCGTTTGAACAGTTGTTGGTGCTCATTTTTTAAAACATTGTCATAATCTTGGATTTTTCGTGATCTTTGGAAAGATTTCAGTCTTCTAATTGTCCTGGCAGAGAGAAATGATGGCAATGTAAGGATGGAGATGATGCTGAGATTTTTAATGAGCTGATAAACATTCAGACACAGTAGTCTATGTGTATGCAATTGCATTTGGGGCTGACTCTACCAATAATATTCACTAATCACTGCTGATTTCATGCTACTTTTACTTTCTATTTTTTGATTGGGGTGATTGAGGAGGAAGAGGAGAATCTAACTGTATAATTGCATTCAGAAGAGCGATCCAGTAAAGGGATGTACAAATTAATGCAAAGACCTGAGGTTAATTAAAAGGCTCCAAAGAATATGCATTGAAATGTGAAGGAGTGATAGCATTAAACTTTGAGATAGGATGTCTGATCACTTGGGAAGAAACTGTAGGTTATTGTCCATCAGTGAGGTAACTCTTAGCCTCAAAAAAAAGCACAACAGGAGATGTTAAATTATCCAACCATAATTCAGAGGTGATCAACTAAATGGGAACTGTATCTGTGAAATTTTATAACCATCAATATCACATAAACACAAATGCTGATCCCTGCAATTTGTCTGAGAAACCTCATGTTCATCCATTAAGCATAACCTTGTGTTCTGAAAGAAGGTTTTGAGAATACAACGTTTTTGTTCCTGGAAGAATTGTAAAATAATTCCTAGCTCCTCATGGGATGTGACGGATGTACCCTTCTATCAGTAACCTCCTGCCTATGAACAGATTAATGTATCAGAATTAAAACAAGTTGTGCATCTTCTGAATTGATAACTATGGTAGAGACTTCTCCAGTTGTTTGGAGAAATATTTGGGCAAAGCTCAGGCTTTGAAGACAACTGGGACCATGAAATAAAGAAGCTTGCTAAGGTAATTTGCATGGTAAAAATTACCCATGTCATTGAGAAAGCTGCAATTTTGTTTAGATGTGATGGGATGAAATTGGCTTTTACCAGTGGTATAACAAATGCTGCTAATAAATTTCTCTTCCCGTGGAAAAGAGCTAGATGGTAATTGGTAAAATCACTGCACCAACTTTTCAGTTCCATGAAGTCAAAAGTGAAAATATTGTTGCCTCACATGCTTTATGTTCCTCCCTTTACAACTTAGCTCTTTGATCAGGCTTTTGCTCAGTTGTCCTAATATTTTCATGTAGATCAGCAGCAAATTTTTCTTCAAAAATATTCCGGTGAAATACCTTGGAATTTAAAAAAAATTGTTAGTTGCCATGTGAGACATTGTTTACCATGCTGCTCGTACTAGATGTGGATAGTAATTAATATGGTTTCAAGGTTGCATCAGCCCGTTTGTGTAACAGTATAAAAGAAGTACATTCTTACCATTGCATTCAGAGTGAATTCAAATTCTTGAGTGAGTCTTGGACCCCTTCCCTGTGCTTCTTCACTGGTGTTTTACTTGAATAAAGTTCGTCTTCACCAGAATCTCTGACTGTCTTTACAAAGTTCACTCTTTTTACAGGGAGATTCAGGGGCAGGGCGCTAAACATGATTGTGTAAAATTGGTAAATAACTACCAAATCAGCTCTCCAGAATCTATAATGAGTACAAAAATTTCTACAGGATACAGTTGGTTGTCATTTTTAAATGTGGTGTGGGGAAGGAAGAGAGCTTAGTGTTTTAGAAAGTAGAATTATAGCAATTTAATTCATCAATCTTTATATTTAAGTGTTCCTTAAATATGTGTCTGTGTTTCATTTGTTGACAGTATTATACACCACCTGGGCTTTGAGTTTAAGAAGCTCTGATCTCTCTTGCATCATACAAGTGCCCTTCAGCTAGCGTTACTGCCTTGCCTTCTATAATTTCATTTCCTATGCTTGAAACCTTTTGTGTCTTCTCTTTTTGAAATTGACTGGTGTTTCTGTTCTAGCTGCACTCTGATACTGTCTCATCTGTTTTCAAGATCATTATGACATTTTATTGTGATGCAAAGTAGATTTTAATTTTGATTGTCGAGCTTGTAATTAGGTTGGGAGATGACAGTTTTTTCACAGTGCCATAAGCAACTCTTGAAATAGACTGTCACTGAGGTAGTGCATTTTCAATGATTTTTGTAACACATGATCAATAAATGGTAATGAAGTTACTTTTTTTTAATATATCCTAAGTTAGATCAGCCAAAAGTCAATTTGATTTAGCCTTTCATGCCGTTCCACTTTTAGCTAGAATAGTCATTTCTAAATGAGCACAGTGCAAGCATTTTATTGTAGTGCTCTAATCGACATATGGACTCTGTTTACACATTACTTCAAATTGATTTTTTTTCCTACATGATTTTCATATCAGTCTTGAAAAACCTCCTTACCAAGATGGTCTGCAGTCATTTCTAAATGGATAAATAAATAGTATAACTACACTTCTAAACCTCTACCTCACTTTCCTCCTTTTAATACAATCCTTAAAATCTATCCTGCTGAGCATCATAATTTTGATCATCTGATCTAATATTGCATCGTGAGGCTTGCCATCATACTTTACCATGCTTCTGTGAAACAACTTGGATAATAATAAAGGTTCTATGTAAATTTTAACTTAACAAGTTAAAAAGATTAATAGCTTTCATTACAAAATCATCGATTTAAGAATTCTGCTTTAAATTTTTCTAAACCTGTCATAAATAGATATGAATGTGAATTTACTTGCACAAGGAATATTTATTTATTAAGCAGCATCTGCTCAGCATCAATCTGCTCAATGATGCCCAGTTTGGGTTCTGCCAGGGCCACTCAGCTCCGAACCTCATTATAGCCTTGGTTCAAATGTGGACAAATGGGCTGAATTCCAGAAGTGAGAGTGACAGTCTGTGACAACAAGTCTGCTTTTGATATTACGGCATCAGGAGTTTGAGCAAAACTGGAATCAGTGGTAATCCGAGGGAAATCCTTGGTTAAAGGCAAAGCTGGCACGTAGGAAGATGGTTGTGGTTATTAGTGGTCAGTCATTTCAGCTCTAGGGCATCTCTGTGGGAGTTCCTCAAGGTGGTGTCCTAGGCCCAACCATCTTCAGCTGCTTCATCAATGACCTTCTCTCCATCATAAGGCCAGAAGTGGGGATGTTCAGCACCATTCACGACTGCTCAGGTACCGAAGCAGTCCACATTCAAATGAAGGATCAAGATAATATCTAGGCTTGGGCTGACAAGTGGCAAGTAAAAGTTGTCATACAAATGTCAGGCAATGATCATCTCCTGGGAGCCAATCTAACACCTGTCCCTTGACATTCAAACGTGTTATCATTACTGAATCACCAGCTGTCAATATCTTGAAGGTTACCATTGAGCAGGAACTCAACTGGACCAACCATATAAATACAGTGGCCACGAGCAGGTCAGAGGCTAGGAATTCAGCAAGTAACTCCCCTCCTGACTCCTCAAAGCCTGTCCATTATCTTCAGGACACAGGTCAGGAGTGTGATGGCGTACCCTCCACTTGCCTGCAGGAGTGTGGCTCCAATGATACTCAAGAAGCTTGACACCATTCAGGACAAAACAGCCTACTTGATTGGCAGCACATCTTCAAAAATCCATTCCCTCCAACACTGGCATGTACTACCTACAAGATGCACTGCAGAAATTCACCCAAGATCCTGAGAAGCATCTTCCGTCGGGAAGGACAAAGACAGCAGATGCATGGGAACACCACCACTTGTAAATTCCCTTCCAAGCCACTCACCATACTGTTCATTCAGTGTGTCGCTGGGTCAAAACCCTACAATTCCCTCCCTGAGGGTATTGTGGGCTTACCTACAGAAAGTGGGCTGCAGCAGTTCAGCAGGTGATGCCTTCTTGAAGGGCAGCTAGAGAAGAGCAGTGAATGTTGGCACAGCAAGTGATGCCCATATCCTACAAGTGAATAAAATAAATTGAGTGAACTGTATAGATGTTTTGTGAAGAGAAGTGAGGCAAACAAATAAAGGAGGAAAGAATAGAATCATATGTTTATATTTAAATCGAGGACTGGGCTTCTATCTACCACAAACATGAGCAGTGTTCACCTCAGCTGAATGGCTTGTTTTTCTCTGCTATCTATTGTATGTAATGACCAGCTTGTTTTACTACTTGATGACTAATCTTGTGAACTTTAAAACTATTGTCTGTAAAATAATGACAGATAGAAAGTGAATTTATGACTCCCCATAGTTTTGAAATTCTTTAAAGCACTGGGGACTTGCTCATTCATTAGTTTTCACTGTTGACCTGGGTGGGACACCTGTCATAGTCTTGCTTCTTCTGTGGCCCTCTTTAAGCTTCCGTCAGGCCAATCTCAAATGTTATCCACCCATTTGGATTTCCTCCTTCTGTTTTTACCCTCACTTCCATTCAATTGTTGTCTCGACAAGGCCGGGCCTTTATTCCACTATCAGTCACTTTTTTTCACTGAACTGAGAAACGCTTCTGAATTTTGACCTTTTGCTCTTGATCTAACCCACTCATTGGTCTTTCTAAGCATTCTCTGCCAGACTGACCTTTTAAAAGTTGTTATCCTCCCCACATCCCCTTTCTTCAGAGAACATCTCCCCTGTGTTGTTATGGGCACATCACGACAGAATTGTTGAGGGTCCAGAGTTGACATATATGTTGCTCGTGAATATCTTAGAGTATGATATGTTGAGTATGCATTTTTTTTGAGGGTGCATTTTTTCTAAGATCTTTTGCTTTTAGAATAGATAAAATCAGGTCATGTAACTTCTTGAAAATATCAAAGAATACTTGCAAACTCGTGTAGGTTTGAGGATCTGAGTTTTTTTCTACTGAAACATTTGTGTTGTGTGGGATTCTGAAACCAATTCCCTTTCTGAATTGTGGATGTGGAGAGAGTGGAAATTTGCTGTTTATAGTCATGATTGGTAGCAACACAGCATGTTCCAAGCTATTCGTGAGCAATTGTGCTGTGCTCATGACAACAGGCAAGAGTTGCATTCTGAACAGACAAAATGGAGGGAGGGCATCAGCTTTCAAAATTCAGCTGGGCAGAGAATGCTTCCAGTCATCCAGATGAGCAGAGGACTTGGAAATAAGTTGGGGTGGTGAGATTTCCCAGACACACGCACACGTATTTTAAGTAAGATAAGAAAATGGATTCCATTATGTACTGCAGACATACACAAAGGAATCTGTTACACTCATCAAGCACAAGTCAATAATGAATTCTGAGCAAGTGATCAAGAGGAAAATGTTTCTTTTTTTTTCTCAGTTTATATCCAATTAAAATATGGAGTGTTTATGGGAACAATGAAATTGATAGATGGTCAATACTAATCTAAATCATTCTGCTACATTACCAAATATCATTGCAATAATATGTTACAAAAAAGTTTGCTTAGTTAAGTAGTTTGAACATTTTGTTTTTATTCAGCACTTGTTTCTAAACTTGAATTGTAGTAAATCTTTTTCATGGTGACCTTCCTTGCTTGGTATCTGTTCAATGTGGTTGAAGTAAATGATAGAGTTCAATGAAGTGATGAGGATAGCTTTTTAAGAAAATATTACAACAATGGAAGCATCAAGGAAGAAGAGCAGGCTTTGTGTACTTTCCTTATAAATAAATAGCAATGGCTTCATCTCAAATTAAGCACGTATTTATCGCCCATTCCTAATTGCCCATGAGAAGGTTGCAATGCTCTGCTTTCTCGAATTGCTGTGGTCCATGTGATATCAGTACAATGTAAATGAAGATGTTCCAGAATTTGATCCCGCAATCATGAATCGTTCCAACTTGGAACTGTGTGTCGCTTGGAGAACGTGCAGGTGGTTGTGCTCCAATGCCTTCGAGGTGGTAGAGGTTGCTAGTTTGGAAGATGCTTTCTCAGGAGCCTTGGTGAGTTGTTGCAGTGTACAGGTGGTGAAGGGAGTGAGTTTTGGAGGTGGCGACATGGGGCTGCTTAATTCTTGTGGCAGCAAGCATCTTGTGTGTTGTTGGAGTTGTGCTCCTTCAGGCAAGTGGGGAGTATTCACACTCCTGACTTGTGCCTACTAGTTGCAGGGCAGGCTTTGAGGAGTTGGCAAGTGAGTTGCTCAAAGAATTTCTTGTAGCTTGAGTACAAATCATAAACATTCACAGCACGGAAGGAAAATATTTAGCCTATCATGCTACTTAAAAAAGAGCTACTCGGTCCCACTTTCCAACTCTTGGTCTTTAGCCTTTTAGGTTATCTCACATCAAATGCATGTTTTAAAAAATGTAATGAAGGCCTTTGCCTAAATCAGCCATTCAATCAGCTATTTTTACAGAATTATCAACCCCTGGGCAAGAGATTTTTTTTTTCTCCTTAATTCTCCACCAATTCTTGTACCAAATTCTTTAAATCTATTAAACTTGTGATTGACAGGTTTGCCAAGGTAATTGCTGTGGTATTCCTCCCTATTGCAATCACACCCTTCATTTAATTTGATAATGAAAACACTCTGCAGTACCTCTTGCAAATCTACACCTGTCTTCCTGGATCCATCACATGACAAGCTTTTGTATCACTTACAGAATTCTTTAATATTCCCTGTGCATTTAAATCAATGACGTACCTCCAAATTGCAAAGTACCAGGTGAAATCCAACAGGAAACAGTCCTCTGGTCTTGAAAGTGCACACCAACATTTATCCTGTGCTTCCAGCCACGATACATTTTTGATCCAACTTTGCACACTTCCTTGGAACCTATGCCACCATCAACCATGTGGGACTTTATATGCTAAAATCCACGTTTTCTTTGGTGAGCCAATGTGACTGATTTAGAGGGGTAGATTTCTTGAAATTCATTGAGATATTGCTTAAAGTAGGCAAGAAACTTGATTCACCTGGTGTCATTGCTTAATCTTCTGCTGAGTCCATCCCTCCCATGATTCCTTTCATGGTCATGCAAGATGATCCACAGATAATTGCTACCTCCTATTGCTGTTCTTAGTCAGCCCCTCTGGACTGAGGAATGGTGTAAACCCGAAGTTTCGACTTTCCTGCTCCTCTGCTGCCAGACCTGCTGTGTTCCTCCAGCTCCACACTGTATTGATTCTGACCCCAGCATCTGCAGTTGTTGCTGTCTCAAAATGTGTATTCTGCTATATATGGGACTGGTAGAGCTTGAGGATTTAAGTAGATGATTCATTGGACGGTCTGTGCACTCTCTCCACTGCCTCAGCTTTGCCTCTGCATACCGTCCTGCATGAACCTTCTGCATTTTTGCTTGTTCATGAGCCAGGGCCTCCTGTGGGAATATGTATATGACCGTGGATACTTTGAAGAAGTCTCTACAGTATTTCTGTTGTCCCCCTGGAAGTCTCTGGTTGTAACCAAGTATAGCTGTTGCTTTGGGAATTAGTTATTTTTATCTCCAACACCATGCTGACCCACAGTGCCTGATCTGTGTGATGAACATGTTAACCTGGCAGTGAACACGGCCGCTCTCCTCCAGCTCCCATTCAAGGTGATGATTTGGACAGCCTAACTCGAATGCTGTGTTTTTGTTTGGTTTAAGAATGAAAGAAGTGTTACAAATATTTTATTTTACTTTTTGTTTTACTCCAGTGGTGGCTGTTGCATATGAAACAGTATAACCTTTTGCTGTATTCCTCCACTGCTTTTGTTTCTTTTCTCTACAATGGATATTAGCAGAAGCAAAAACGTTGATCTCTTGCCCATTCTGCATCTTTCCCAGTCTTATGGTGCTGTAAATTATTACCCATACTGATCATCGAATGCAACCCAGGTTAAAAATAAAACCTGACACCTTTTTTTGTTGAGCATTTTTGACTAATATACGCTTGACAGTATATTTAAACAAAAGAAAAGATGAATGAAATTACACATATATATTGCCTTTTGAAATCTTGTGATGTCCTAAAGCACTTTACAACCAATGAAGTACTTCTGATGGATGGTTACTATTGGTTTTTGCTGAGATAGTTGGCTGCATGGGAGAGAGTTAATGTAGACAAAAATTTCCAGTTATGGAAAATAGTACTCTAGGCCATTTTAAACTTCATGTTGCAAGGCTTTCTAATTATTAACCAGCTCTGATCTCCATTATTACAAAAACAAATGCTGTGCTGAAACTTAAGATAAAGAGAAAGTATGTACAAGAGGGCACTGCTGTCAGAAAAGTCCATAGGCTGGGGCTATATACTCTAGAAAAGACAAGACTGAGGAGGATCTTCAAAATTACTCAATGGACATGGAGAAATTATTTCCACTTACGAGTCCAAAAGTAGAACTTTTAAGTGTAAAAATCACTTAAATCCAATAAATTTGGGATAACTGTTTATTTCACAATGTGGATTCAATGTGGAACTTGCTAGAAAATAGTACAAGTACTTTTTAAGAATCTGGGAGTATGACATAGAAAGGAATTGAAGGATATTAAGTATTTGCCAATTTGCTGTATATCTTGTATGAATGATTTATCTCAATAGTGCAGAGGTCAATCTAATTCCAAATCTACAGCTTTATTTTATCATGTGAGTGCTGTTTAAAGGCAAATCCTAAGACCATAGCTGTATTTAAATATCTCTCTCTATCTCGTCTTTCAATTTAGCAATAACTTCGTAAAGCCATCCAACTGTGATACTTTTGTTCTTCCTTTTCCTCTTTTGCCTTTTAAAGCTTCCCTCTGGTCTTTGCTGTACAATATGTTTCCTCTTAAGATTTGCCGTCCCCAACCTCTCTGCCTTTTCCTAAATAAATTCCTAATTATATTTAGCAAATTTCTTAGCTCATTCAGTCTCTTCGGCAGTTCATGATTACTTTCCAGATAATTGTTTCCTTTTTTCTTTCAAACCCGTATTTGAAACCTATTTACCAGGTTGATCTCCATCTGTAAGGTCCAAGACTCCTACAAATAGAAAATCCTCCTGATCAAGCTTTTTCCAAATCACTTCTTAAATTGCTTATTCAGCTTTTTGTTTCACAAGACAGGTGATGACCTAGTGATATTATTGCTGGGCTGTTAATCCAGAGACCCAGGTACTGTTATTGACAGTAGTGTTTGAATCCCACCATGGCAGATGGTGGAATTTGAATTCAATAAAAAATTATCGGAATTCTGAATCTAATAATTACCACAAATCTATTTGTTGATTGTCATGAAACCCCATTTGGTTCACTCGTGTCCTTTGGAGATTTGCAACATTAAGTTTAAATGGTGTAGAATACTGTTCGCCATAATTGGGAATTCGTGTCTACGTTAACTCTCTCCCATGCTGCTAACAGTCTTAGCAGTAACCAATTGTAACCATCCATCAGCAGTATTTCATTGGTTGTAAAGTGCTTAGGACATCCCGCAGTTCCAAAAGACATTACATATCTGCAATTTGTTTAATATTTTTTATTTTGTTTGAAAACAGTGTCAAGGATACAATATAGCCGCAAACTCTAAAAGGGAAGGAAATCTATCATCCTTACCAGATCAGGACTATATGTGAACCTAGACCCACAGCAATGTGATTGACTTGTTTGTTTGTTTGTTTGTTTGTTTGTTTGTTTGTTTACTGCCCTTTTTGGCATGAGCAGTAAATGTTAGCCTAGTCAGCAATGCCCTCATCCCACGAATGAATAAAGAAAGTCTCTGCTTACGAAGTGCGATATTTTCCATGCTATCCTTATTCTTATTGATAATATGCAGACAGATGACACAAAATTAGCCTTGCTAAATGGTAGCTCCTTCTATGAATTTATGAATATTTCTTGGTGATTGTCAAAATTCATGGCTGCTGTTACTTGTCTATCTATCTTGGAACCTACAGGAATTTTGACACATGGTCTTTGCTCAGGTTTTCTCTAGAATGTTCTGTTTTAATTAGCCCTCTAGCTTTGTCCACAGTCTGAAGTAACCAAGCACAGTGAAGAAGGATCAGTAATCAGGTTATCACAATCAGTCGCAAATCAGTCAAACATTTGGGGCCGCAGTGGTGTAATGATCCTGTTACTTGATTAATAGTCCAGAATCCCAGGTTAATCTTCAGGGGACAGGGGCTTGAATTCCACTGATGATGACATTTGAATTCAACTGTCATCTGGAATAAAATGGTGATCATGTAACTGTCAATTATCATAAAAATCCACCTGGTTCATGAGTGTCCTTTCTGGAAGGAAATCTGCCATACTTATGTGGTCTGGCCTACGTGTGTGTGTGTGTGTGTGTGTGTGTGTGTGTATATGAAGTAATTTCTTCTGTTTTTTTTTTCTAAGTACAGAAATAATCTGAGAAGTTCTTTTGTAAAATCTGTGATTAGATCGACAAGTTTGTTGAGTTTTTTTTTGTGAAGAAGCAGGTGATCGATACCACTCAGGGAAAGAACAAATGGCTGCTCGCTATCTAACCTATTGTGATCCACTTGTTATTGTCATCTAACAGATAAGCATTGCTGCCAAGGAACTTGTTGATGGTTGCGGGTTGATTTGTCATTCACTTCCTTCAATGCGCAAAGAGTATATTTTTAATTGCAATTCCCAATGCATCTGCTGTGACTTTTTTTCATGAATGGGATGAGAGAGTCACGGGGGAGGCAGCATTTATTGCCCGTCCCTAACTGCCCAGACAGCACTTCAGAGTCAACCACGCTGCTATTGGTCTAGAGTCACTTGTAAGCCAGACTAGTAAGGATGACAGTTTCCTTCCCTAAAGGACAAAAGTGAACCAGGTGGGTTTGTCCAACAAATGACAATGGATTCACAGTCACCATAAGATTCTTAATTCCTGATGTTTATTGAATTCAAATTCCAATATCTGCCACAGCAGAATTTGAACACGTGTAAATACCATGAGGACTGGCAGACAGGCTATCTTCATATTTTAACATTGTAAATATTGTTTTTGCTGTGCCATTTTGCCACCCCAATTCTAAATGTTTGAGCTGTAGCTTCTGATGAGTCTTTGTATTCTTGGGTGTGGATTTAAGATCAAGTTCGTACTAACAAGGAAGTATGCCAGCATTCCCATGTTGGACATGGCTTTGTTGTTGTCTGCTGGCTTAACCCCCAAGTGCCGTCACTGTGTACCCTCGCACATGAATGTGGGTGTTGAAAATGGTCATTTGTCCTTTCTTATAAGCATGCAATTGTGTTTTTCAAATTGAGGGAGCTCTGCTGACAAGTGTTCCTGTTTGCCCATTGATAGACGATGATATCAATTAAGTTGAGCATTCCCTGAACATCTAACAAGACTGTGGAAACTATCTTCTGGGATATGCTAGGTACTGTTTTTTTTTTTGCTAGGGCTTCGTCACTTTTGCTATTCTGGCAAAACTGGATGCCTCCAGAATTAAAGATAATGGGAACTGCAGATGCTGGAGAATCCAATATAATAAAGTGAGAAGCTGGATGAACACAGCAGGCCAAGCAGCATCTCAGGAGCACACTAAGGATGAAGGGTCTAGGCCTGAAACGTCAGCTTTTGTGCTCCTGAGATGCTCCTTGGCCTGCTGTGTTCATCCAGCTTCTCACTTTGTTATCTTGCCTCCAGAATTGTTGATTTTTTTTATGTTTAAAGATTGCTGATTGTTTATTGAATTGTGGGAAGTAGATACTCAACAGGAACAATAGTGCCCTTGACTGCCTTAATACATAGTCTTGAAATTTCTTTGTACAATATCAAAGTTAATATCTACAAAGATGAATCAGTTCACCCAATGGTGCAATCTGCTTCTAATTGCTTTAATTCCTGTGACACTTCGACATGAATCGCAAATGGCAGCCATCTCAAATTTTGTAAAACTGGTAGAATTCTTGTGTCAATGTAAGGAACATGTCAGTACCACTTTAATCTTGCCAAATATGGTACATAAGGAAGAGATATCTATGTCACTGATCATATCACTGTGTGCTCAGTCTTGGATACAAACTTGAAGAACCCACCAATTTGCTCAAGATTTAAACCCACAACCCCCAATTTTTTTTAAAAAACAAGGTTTCTGCTTTTAACAAGATAGAAATTGAATCAGTCTAGGGTAATACTACTTCATGGAGTATAACAGTGAAAATTCTTGAAACTGGAGTAATAGTGACATAATATTGAGGTTGCTGGAATATCCTTGGCCACCATCCTTGTACTTGAGCTGGTGAGGAACATTGTGTCTGCAATCAAGTTACACAGGACTGAATCTATCCGAGCTGATTTTGGTTTGGATTGCCAAGGTCAATTCTTTTATTCTGAAGGTTTAATCATCATGCTCCATGGGGTGACAGTCCCTAATTTGTGGAATTGGGAGTGTTTTCAATTTATTGATGTCTGATTAGCAAACACTAATCAGATCAAATCAAATTTTACGTGTAGAGACCAACTACTGGAATGCCACCACATATTTAATGGGCTCACTGTAGCACTGAGATTAGTCTGTCAGAGTGTCCATTGCTGAATCATCACACTAGCCTTCGTATTTTTCAAGAGCACTTGGTGCTGTATCAAATATCCCATCTGTAAGTTGATGAATTCTTCTTTGGTCCTCAACTACAAGACAACATGCCATTACCTCCTTTTTATGAACCCTGAAATCTATCAGTTGTACAATGCAGGAAGATCTCTCTGCAATGAGAGAAATGAGTTCTATGCTCAGACCCTGGTGAAGTTAAACTTTGCAAAATTCATTGTCACTAATTTTCTTGCAGATTTATTGGTTTACCATATATTTTAAAATTGATTTGAAACAGTGCAGAAATGATGTTGATTCAAAAATTGGTGTGCAGGGCTGCTTACATAGTCTCGGCCAAGGTCTTCCCAAGAAACAGTTTTCTGTTTAATTAACTCTATAGAGCCACCCAAAGGCTTTAGCCGTCAAGAACAGTGGACAAGGATCAGTAACCAGACTAACCAATGCAAGTTACATGGATTAGTGTGGGGGGATAATTATATGAATCTTAAATCTAGTTCAGGCTTGTTTCTGTACCACATGTTCTACATGACTTGCATTTCTACTTTCACTCTGCCCATATCCTGACCTTCTCTCGCATTACATTAATCATTTTTCTTATTCCCTCAATGCCTGTATTTTAAATGTGGACCTTTGAATCAGATTTTAGTATAGTGGTGCTGGGGTTATAGAATTAGTGTATCTAACATTCACCTTCAAAAACTGCCCTCTGAAACTGACCACAAAACCAGCATAAAAAGTATGCTCGGATTAATATGAAAATTCAAAGGTTGCAGCTTTCATTCAACAGTTTGCTGCTAACTATGCTGTGGAACATCCCTCTCTTCCCTCTTAGCTGGCAGCCATAAAATTAATAAGAATTTCAAACTTCTTGACCCAAATCAGTGACACCTTTTTTTAAGAAAGCTATATCTTGTTCAATCAACTTCTTGTTTCTTCCGCCAGGCGCAGACAGAAACCTTACTTCATGTGTCAGAGTCTCACTGATTTAAATTACAATGCAATTACAGTGATGGTGTTAAGAGTCACTCTCAATAAATTTTATCATTGTTTTGAAAACAACATAAATAAGCTGATGTGTAACAGCTCAGAAACAGCAGTGGAGTATATTCCTATCTAACTTTTGATGAGATTTCAATCAAATTTGGTGCAGATACAATTACAAACCTTGGCATAATCGCAACCTCATTCATGAATAACTACTGTTTACAGACTCTCGGGTGTCTGTGTTCTTCATTGTCTCTCTATTTTAAAAGCACATTATTTCTCCAACAATAATCGTTAGACCTTGTTGGTGAAATGGTGGCACACCAAAGTTTGTTTTGCTTTTTTACATGTAAAATTCCTTTTGTAAAGTTGTCATTTTTATCTATAAGCATGTTAGTAATGTTTGCGTAAACTGCCTTTTGCAGGAGATCTTTGTACCATTACTCCAAAGCACGTTAGTAAAATTGATAAAGTTGGCTCCACTGAAGTGATTGTGAAATAAATCTAATCGAAATTGAATGCCTAAAATTGTTTTCTATTTACACTTATTCTCAATCCTGATAATTGGGTACCTTTTAATTTTGGTTCTTTACTCAAGTCAAATTATGCACCTTATTTCAATGATGCCTGTTTGGCTGCCATTATATTGTTAATTGAAACAAAATTATATATTTATTTAGGTGATGGAATACTTAATTCAATATGACCTATTTCTGTTTTCAAATTAGGCTTGACTGCAAAGCTTCTTAAAATCTGTTTCAGTCCGCATCTTTCCTGATGTCCCCTTGCAACTTGGTGTCTATTAATAGTTATTGCCCAGGGAACATCTTAGGATGTTTCAGATTAAGGATATCATATAAATGCAAGTTTTTGATCCAGCTCTTCGCTTCATACAATCCTGTATAAAAATGAATAGGGAGCTGGCAGTGTAGTGGGAATGTCATTAGATGAGTACTGAAGCCTAACCAGCTGGGGGCATGGGTTAAAATCCCACCAGCAGATCATATAATTGGAATTCAATTAACCAGTCTGGAATTTAAAGTCACTAATATCTTTAACCAAAGAAAAATCTGCCATCTTAAAATGTGTGGACAGATCAGTGCGTTGACTCTTAAATGCCTTCTGAAATGGTCAGGCAAGCCATGGTGTCTAACTGCTACTAACAAGCATCTTCAGTCCTTCAAGTCCTGCTATTAGTGCTGAAAGGGTGTCTTGCCTTTCGACAAAGATTAGCTCCGCTTGCTACTTTGGAAGCACCACAAGACATGCTTTGGATTGCTATTATTTCTTCTTTTGACTTTCTTCAACCAAGTAAAGAATAATGCCAATGGTCATTATCTAATTACTGCGCCATCTGTGAATGGTTTTTTTCCAGCAGGTAGCAAACCTGAAGTGATGCTTCAGTGGAGGTCTTTTTGTGTTAGTTTGGTTTAGGGGGGCAAAAAACAAGTTGTTTTCCAACAGCCTTGGCCATCCAGTTTCTTGATCTGAAGCATTGCCATTCAAGGGAATAGTATCCATGTACTTTGATTCAATGTATGATATTCTTCCAAGTTTCTCTTTTTTTACTTCTCAATACTTTGGTGACATGTAAGGCAAACACTGTTAGCTTTCTCTAGTACGAAGAAAAATTCATTTTTCCATACTACAGTATGGAAAGTTGTTTTCGATTTCTTTTTCATGCTCCATGTTAATCACTCATTATTGTTTCATCTTGTAGTTCATGATCTCAATCTGCTGCTGGTCACTCTGCAGCTAGGCCTTTGGATGCACACTTCAAATATCCAGATATGGCTGCTTTCGAGTTTGGAGGCACCAGCAGCCACTTCTGTGGTTACAATTTGTTTCTACGTCCCCAGTTTGGCACGCTTTGCTTGGATATTGATCATGGAGAACGGCAATGTTCCCAGCAACTTTACTTATCTCCTGCGTGGACTGACTCAGAAAAGCAGCTGAAGGGGAATAACAGAGGAATGGAATAGTTAAGCCGCTGTTGCACAGTCTGCATGGGTATTGTGGGCTGAATGGCATCCTACATCCTCTGGAATGGAAAGTCATGCAACACCATGTTGGTCAACATGCATCTGGCGAGGGACTGTGGGTAGGCAGTGACAGCAACTGTCAGACTTAATGCCATCAATCTCAGCACTACGTCTACCAGCTCCCTTTTATCAACTCTGCTTGTTTACCTGCTTAAAGAACTCTAGGAAACCTTTTCAAATATGATTTCCCCTTCACAAAACCATGTTCACTCTGTTTGATTTTGTTAAGCTGTTCTAATGTCCTACTATTTTTTTTCCTGAATGGTGACCTCTAACATTTTCCCAACCATAGATGATAGGCGACTGTCCCGGGGAGTTTTGGAATATTTTGACCAATGCCTCCAACCATCTCTGCAGCGAATTTCTTTAAGACACTTGGATGCAGGCCATCAGGTCTTGGAGACTTGTCTTCCTGTAGTCCCATTAATTTGTCAAGTCCTTTTCCCTCACTATAGAAACCGTTGCAAGATGTTTACTTTCAGTAATACCTTATCTGTTATCTTTGGGATGTTTATAGTGTCCTCCACAATGCAGGCAGAGGTCAAATATCGTTTTAAATTATCTGCAATTGTATCTTCCAATTCCCCAATTTGTATCCCCCAAGATCCCAATATTACTTTAGCTATTCTCTCCCCTTTTTTACTTTTCAAAGCTCTTGCCTTCTTTTTTTGTATTTCTTGCCAATGTACTTTCTTAAATTAAAGGTTTCACCTCTTTTTATTCACGTTTTAGTCATCTCTGATGTTCCTAAAAAGTTCTCAATCCTATGACTTGATATTTAGTTTTCGGTGATTTTTTTTCTGCTTTTGTCAGCGTCTCTCATGCTTTTGTTTTGAAGGAACCATCCCTGCTGTGCCTCCTGCTTGTTCTGAAAATGCTGCCAACACTTGTTCTATCTGTGCTTTTTCGCATATTACAAGTAAATGATGGAGCCAGGCCAAGCAAAGGCACAGATGAAGGTCTAGGTGGCAGTAATTTGAAAAGACTTGATCCAATTACCCTTCTGTAAAGGTAGAGCTTGCTGAGTGGTTTGTGCGAGTGTACGACTTGAAGTTTACTGCGAAATGTTTATTTTTGTAACAAAAGGCAAGAATAAACTGCTTCTGATACATCATTTGAAGCATATTACATGCTTCAAAGGACTAAATTTAATCTTTTGTCTGCTCCTCTATTAATTCCCAGATATTGCACAAGTTAATACTCAACTGCTTAAAGGGTAGTTAAGTCAAATCAAAACTCATAATGTTGGCATGGTGATTTAAACCATTCAATAATTTATCATTTTCAAACACTTTTTTATCTGAATAATTTGAGCAAAATTTGAAATGGATTTTATTTCAGGGAGTGTTTTTTATAAATCTACAGCTTTGTGCATCGGAAATAGATAAGAGATTCTGTTTAGAGCATATTCACTGATTATTTGCCAACATATTTCAGTTCAGAGAAATTCTCCTGTTCTCTGCCTGCTTGATGTCAGAAACGGTTTCATCCACTTTGTTGAGAGATTTGATCAGGGTCTCCACAGGTCTGAGTAAGTCAGTGATTATTCTTCCCTCATTAATCGTGGTCTCTTGTAGATTAGATTATGGTTACTACAGAAATGTCATCGCTGTTAATTATTTCACTGACCCAAATTTTAAACCCACTGAAATATCACTGATGCAATTAATTTTTCATAATAGACTGTGTTTCAGAAGGAAGTTGAATTCTTCTTGTTGCATACTTCCTGCTGTTTCAGAAATAAATGTCAGTAAAGCCTTAGAATTTGCTGGGTTTAATGTTTGTTGAAAGTGGAAGTGTAACTTAATGGAGCATTATTCATTTAATGGCGTACATGAATGAGGTGTACATGTCAAGATTTTTAAAATGCCAGTTTTTTTAGAGTGTTTTTAATTTGCATGTAGGACATTGGGCATTGCTGGCTGAGCCAGCATTTTAATTGCCTGCCCCTAGTTGCCTTTGAGAAGGTAGTAGTAAGCTTCCTTTCTGAACTTTAACAGTCCATATGCTGTCAGTAGACTCACAATGACAGTAGGGAGGGAATTGCAGTTGACTCTAGTTTCCAGCATCTGTAGTTCTGACTCTCCGCCAAATCAATCTTTTCATCTGTTCTTGCCTAATTGTCATTATTTTCTTTTTCAATACTCTGCAACTTGGATATAAAAACTGATCAGATACATATCACAACAGTGATTGTCTGGACAGAAATACAAATAGAAGTACAAATTGTCTGAAATTGCAGTTCTGTGATATCTTTGTAACATTTTCATGCTGTCATGTTTTCAACCATTTTAAAGTATATGACTGAAGAAAATAGATAAAATTACATGAAAAGCTATAGTCTGTCAGAGCTTTATAAATCTCATAACAACACACAGGCGCATAATAGCACAAGCATCTTGCTTTGCCAGGAATGATAAAATGCTTGTAAATACTGTAACTTACAACTGTGATGCCCTCAAGCTGTGTTGTACAAACATGTTTATTGAATCTCATGCAGTATTATGTAAAGGCTACTACATCAATAAAATGGTTTGGGTCACTGTAGAACAAACTTTTGTATGCAGTTATGCTAGAAGGCAACGATATAATCTTGCCTTGGACTTTAACGTTAAAGCACCTTTGTAATCCTCAGAATTTTAACAATGGGAGTTCCACCTTGTCTTCCAATTTCCCCTGAAATATCAGTGTTTATATTCCTCACCAACTTCTTTTCTTTCGAACAGTACTTTACATTAATGTTTTCCCCGGGGAAACAGTTTAGAGTGACCTGTACCTTCCAGTCCCCTGCTATTATATACTAGTGTACCTTGGTGAAAGTTGGAGGTTAATCCATCCTCAGGACAACACAGACTGAACAGATCATGTCCTTATCCAGGTTTGTGAGATCAACTATGATCCATGCTTAACAGTTACATCTTTTATACCAGAATTACAAGATCTGGATTCAGGTCTTGCTTCCAGGACCTGGGGGGAGAAAATGATCTAGTCTGACACATCTGTGTGGTACTGACCAAAGTATTTGAACTAAATATCAGTTTTTTTTTTAGCTCCTTGTTCAAATGAGTATAAATTAGCCCAAGGCAGTATTTAACAGCGAGCATGGCCATTTTCCTAACGCCCTAGGTAACATTTATTTCCTACTGGCATCTCCAAACCCAGTTAATTGGCTATTTTCTCCCCTGTTTTCAGGTGAGAAGCTGTTTGCTGATTAACTGACTGTTGCACTTTCCACATTACGTGGTGATTGTAATTCAAAAGCACTTCATTGGCTGAAACGATATTCTGAGCATTTATAAGCTTGAAGTAATTGCAATTTCTTACATCCTTTGGTAGTTCTTCTGATGCTCCTTTTCTGTGATTGTGTAATTATACAGCCGGAAGAGTGAGTTCCTAATTCAATGTGGCAACAGCTACTTTAATTTTTAGTTTTACAGTTTTTTTTAAGTTAACTATTCATTCATTTATAAATTAAGTTACTGGATTACTGAAGTACATGTTCGTGGTTTTAATTAACTATGGGAGAAAACGCGATCTCATAGGTTTGCGGTATTTGCGGGAATTATTTGCTTTTTCAAATGACTTTATGTAGAAAGGTACAGACTTGAACTATGAAAAATTTTGTGTGTGAATTTCCAGAGCTCACTTTAATAAAAGGAGGAAACATGCAACTTTTCCAAGATTGCTTATATCTGAAATATAAACTGCTTGTTTTGATGAGTAATTCCAACATTTGGGATTTGTTTTGTTGTTTTTGGAAGAATACATAAACTTCATACTTTTTTTAAATATAGCTTTTAGTTTTCTTTCTTCTCCCTTTTGTCATTTTACTCTGACAATACACCTAAATTTAACTGGTACATCATGGAACAGCATCCCTGCAGTCGCAACATTACCCCAAATGTATGTTTGTAATGACTGTTCGGAGGAAATGCTTGTCTGATCACTCGGCATAAATAAGTTATTGAAAACTATTTTCTTTACACCTTCCTTGCTAGCTAGAGACTTCCAGCAGAACACATTTTCATGCCAGGACTTCAGCAAGACTGCTAATTAGTTAGATTTTGGAAGAATTTTGATTAAAATTTAGTGTGACGGTTTTTGCAAAAATGAACAAGGAATTCCATGTTTTGTTTCCTTTTTCTTAAAGAAGAGGTCATAGTTGAATTTTTATTCTCAAAGGGCTAATACTTTGACAATACAACTCCAGTGGAGTCTTTATTCCCATCAACAATGCATCATGGAAATTCTGGCATGCACAATTTTCCAAAGTGGAAAAGTTGAGGCTGTTCTCTAACATGCAGTCTCCAGAACGTACATTAATGGAAATACTGCGTTAGTGTTGTCATATTGTGTTCGGAATTTATGAAGCTAAACTTTTATCATCAACATTCTGAAAACATAGTCATTGCTTCATCCAAAATATAGTTGCTATTGACTGGACCATCTAAATGCAACTAAGTATTTACTTGCAAAGCTACTGCAGATAATTGGGATGAAGTTTTCTTGATCAGATTTATGCTGAACTTTACATGAGGGCTCACTGGCAAACAGCAAAAGACTGCTGTTTAAATTTTCTGAAGTTTCATTTATGCTTTGTGGGAACATCAAATCCTGAGAGATAATGAGCAGAAATCTGGCCCTGAGGAAGCACTGAACGGGTGTCAATGAACAGTGATTCCATTTTGTATGCAGGATGTTTAAGAAAATTTATGTTGTGAAAGCTTGTTTCTTTTTAATGCTAATACAGTTACAAAGATGAGTTAAAAATATTAGTTTTTTTTTGATAAGACCATTAGCATGAGAAATAGCCATCAAGACTTAATACTCCGAAATATTTGGGTGTCTCTTTATGCTTCTTTCGAGCTGTTGTGATTGCCCTAAACTTGTGTGGATGTGGGACTGGATAGTAATGGGCTAAATGGGCTGACATTGGATGTAAAAAATGAAGGAAGTTGGACAGAGCAAAGTTCTGGTGTAAAGCGGGCATAAGCACTCATGCAAAGGTTTTCATTAAGGAACAGTATCTTCCAGCCTTTGTGCCGTTGTTGCATGGAAAATGGTGAAGAAATTCTCAGCTATTATGGGAAATTCAGCTTGTGCTTTAATGTTACTAATCAAAGAGTGAACTATAGACACAAGGATTGCTCCGAAGTAAGCATCTTGTTGAGTCTAAGCCAAGGCCAAATTTATAAACGATTGTTATTTGAGCAATGTACTGGTTACTTTATGTAATTCATTCTGCAGAAAAATATTGTGTAAACAAATTTCCTTCTCTCTTCCCCCCCACCCTCCCCCATCTCTCTCTCTCTCTCTCTTTTTTTTAAGCTGTTGCTTGTAAGACTCTCGATCAGTACCCTATTGCATTCAACGTTGTAATGACACTTTCGTATAAAATTTAGCACTGTTTTGTGTTTTCAAGTAGAAATTAAAATAGTTCCTCCTTCAATGTGGAAACATTATCACTGAAATGTCAAGCCTGACTCTGTACAGTTACATATTTTAACACTTAACCTCCTGACATTTCACTGAGTCTGTTCAATTACGGCAGTCAAGCTGTAAGACAAACAAATGTATGGCAGAATTAGGCCAGTTGACCCATTGAACAAAAACAGAAGTAGCTGAAAAGCTCAGTAGGCCTGGCAGCATCTGTGATGATAAAAATCCAAGTTAACATTTTGGGTCCAGTGACCCTTCCTCAGAACTGATGGTAGCTGGAAAAGCATTGGTTTACATGCAGTTAATAAGGAGGGGGAAGGAATGGGGAGTAAACGATATGATAGAACCCGAGCGTGGGGGACGGGGGGGGGTGGAGAGAGAAGAGCAGTTGGATAGACAGCTGGGCAGTGCTTTCCTCTTAGCTATACCCCTGCCAACTTCAAGTCAATACAAGCATCCCCAACAGGAGTGTCCAGCTAAATTTTAAAAAAGTCATGTGATTTCTCAGGAGTCTTAATTTTAAAGGGTCCAAATGTCAATGCCGATCTTTCAATGACCCTTTCTTGAAAATGTCTAGGTGTCTCTGAAAATTGAAATGAATCAATTATTCCACAACATTTCAAAGCTTAAGTCCTCAAATGTAAATTTATGAAAACCTTTCATATTTAAAAGCCGTTCTAAGATCCCAGTAAATTATTTAAAATACTAAGGGCAAAATGAATGTTTGCTTTTAGTAGTGGCCTTCCCTTCCTAGTCTTTATTTGTGTTACTTGTTAGTTTCACCTTGGGCAGTTGTCTTAGTTTTAGAATTGCAGAATGTTTACAGCATAGAGGATGGCTGTTCAGCCTGTCATTTCTGTACACTTGGAAGGAGCATATCAGTTGGCGTCATTGCCATGCTTATCCTTCAGACCTGTAAATTTTTCCTATCATGATAATGGTCCAATTTGCATTTACAAAGCCTCCATTGCTCCTGCTTCCACCGTTTATTTATCTTCATGGCTACAGAAATACATCTTCTAAAGCCTGGGATTAGGGAGAGACATCCTGGAGAGTAATGGGACTTTGTTTACATTGGCAAGGTTAATGTGTGAACAAAGTAAATTGTGTAACACATTACTAAGGCTAGCTTTAAATTCTAGATACATTTCATGAATTGAAATTTCATGCGCTGATATGGTGAAGTTTGAGTCCAGATTGGCCTGGACTTTTTTGTCTGCTGGTCCAGTTACATGACCACACTGCCACTTTTGTTTCTGAATCATGGTTCACAGTATTTCTTTATTTTGCATGATCCACAAACGTTCTTTGTGCTATGCACACAAGTCTATACTACTAATATATGTTAGAGTTTGTAACATTGATCCTTAGGGAATTCTACAATTATTCCTTCTCTGGTCTGGGGTGGGGGATAGAAACAGACATTCACCATTTTGTTTCCTGTCACTCAGTCAATTTTGTATCCATGTTGCTACTGTCCCTTTTTTAGTCCATAAGTTATAGATCCCCAAGACTTGGTGGTATTTTATTAAATGCCTTGTGGAAGTCCATGTATGCCACATTAAACCATTTTGTTCTCCGCCAACCCTCCAAATAATCCAAGCATGTTAGTTTAAGACTCAGGTAGTAGGAACTGCCGATGCTGGAGAATCTGTGATAACAAGGTGTAGAGCTGGATGAACACAGCAGGCCAGGCAGCATCAGAGGAGCAGGAAAGCTGATTTTTTTGGGTCTGGATCCTTCTTCAGAAATGGGGGAGTGGAAGGGGACTCTGAAATAAACAGGGAGAGAGGGGGTGGCAGATAGAAGATGGACAGGCCAATCAGGCGGGGATGGAGCCAATAAAGGTGAGGATGGGTGGGGGATGATCAGTCAAGGGAAGACTGACAGATCAAGGAGGCAGGGATGAGGCTGGTAGGTAGGATGTGGGGGTGGGGGTGGTGGTTGGTCACTGAGGTGGGAGGAGCGGATTGGTGGGAGAAAAGTCAGACATTTCAAGGGGCGGGTCAAGCTGGGCTGGTTTTGGGATGAGGTCAGGGTGTGGAAATTTTGAAGCTTGTGAAGTCCACACTGAGACCAGGGTTCCCAAGCGGAATATGAGGCGCTGTTACTGCAACTTTTGTGTGGCATTGCTGTGGCAGTGGGAGAGGCCTAGGATGGACATCTTGTCCAAGGAGTGGGAGTGGGAGGTGGAGTTGAAGTGGCTCATGACTGGGAGGTGCAGTTGTTGGTCATGACCAAAGTACAGGTGTTCCACAATGTGGTCTCTAAGCCTCCACTTGGTTTCCTTAATGCCTCTCTCGTTTTCCTTAATAAATCCACGTAGGATTATCTCAGTCAATCCATATCTTCCCACTTGATTTTAATTCTGTCTCGCCATTGTTTGTGAAAATGTCCCCAAACAAAGGTAAACTGACAAGTCTGTCATTACTGGGCTCATCTTGACGCACTTTTTAATTCTCCGATCCTTCGGCATTACCCCTGATTCCGCTGCAGTTCCCACTCTCAACTTCTTCGGTATCTTTGGATGCATCTGTTTTGGCCCTGATACCTTATTACTTTTAAGCACTTTTTTTTTCCTTCATTCATTCATGGGATCAGGGCGCCACTGGCTCGCCAGCATTTATTGCCCATCCCTAATTGCCCAGAGGGCAGTTGAGAGTCAACCACATTGCTGTGGGTCTGGCCTACATGTGACTTCAGACCCAAGTAAGGATTGCAGTTTCCTTCCCTAAAAGATGTTAGTGGACCAGATGGGTTTTTCTTCACAATCGGCAAAGGATTCCACAGTCATCAATAGTTTCTTAATTGCAGATATTTTATTGAATTCAAATTTAACTTCTGCCATGGCAGGATTCAAACCCGGGTTACTCGAACTCTGTCTGAGTATCTGGATTAATAGTCCAGTGATAATACCACAAGGCTATTGCCTCCCCAGGTAACCTATCTTCTACCATCATGTCAATTTTAAAACGTTCTTGTATTTGAATTACATCATCTTTCTCCATGACCCAGGCAGCACATTAGCTTCCTAGGTAAAGAAATGCCAGATTTGTTCTTGTTTTTTAAACTCCATTTGTACTTCTGTATAGTCTCACTGTTTCATTTATGGTAAGTTCACCACAGATGGATGTAAAAGTTATTACTTTTTGATCCATTGATCTTCACATTGCAAATTAAACTTTCAAAGTAAAATCGTGCTTTAAAGTTTTGGCAAAGTTCTGTAGCTCGGGTCTGCTGGATGGATTTCTTATCCATGTTTCCATCCATAAAATCATGGCCTTCCATGAATTCAAGGTTTGTTTTTAACTTTTAACTCCCTTTTTAAGCTCAAAATAAAGGAATGATCAAATATTATTTTGTGTCCGAGGTTGGTTTGGATCTTTGTTACCCACATGCTTGGATAAAGACATTGGATCCAATCTGAGACTAAAGTAAAATGCATCACGCTGGAAAGCAGGCACTACTTAAATAAATAGGGTAAAGACAAAGCTGTTGGTAATGAAGCACATTGTAAAAGTAGGATTAGATTTGATGTGAAATGTAGGATACAACCCTTCAGTGGAATGAACAATTGGTTGAAATACTGAGTAATACTTTACCTCCATGTTCAAAAGAGTTAAATTTTGACTTTTGTACAATAATTTAGTGGAAGTTACAATTCTCCAGATTGTAGTAAATCAGGTAATTTTATATCAGTTAGTCACCAACTGTTGGCAAACTATTGGAATTTTTAAATACATGATAAAATTACTAAACCCCTGGAGAAGCATTAAAGATTGGGACCATCTGGTCTGAATTTTTAAAATGCGGTTATTTTCCGTTTAGTAAACTGTACAGAATTTTTTAAGGGAAATAATACCGGCCAGGTGAGGTAGAATGGTGGATGGGCAAGGATGATCTTGCTGTTCAGCTTGATGAATAAGTACTCAATACCCAGATTTTGGGAAAGGTGAACAGCATTGCCAGACTTCACACCTTTCGGGTTCATAGTTTCTGGGGCTTCTAAAGGATCCGAGGAGGAACTGATAGCAAAGGTGAGAAGACATTAGTCCCATGCTATTCTGTTAGCCATAGGGCAGGAATCGTGCTAGAAGCCTTTTGGCTGCTGTATGTTGGACAGTATCCAGAAAACCCAAACATAAGAGTTTTAGTAGTTTTTCAGGAGTTTGTGGGTGAGTTCCTTGGAATGCATTGGTCCTTGGAAAATATACTGGGTTCAGGTCAACTTCGTGTAGAACTAGATTGGCGGGGTTAGGGATCAAACCAAAGGTGAATTGACTGAAAGGGAAGTAGAGAATAGGGCCAATAAGACTCAGGAAGAACAGGCAGGGTGTGGTCGCTGATCAAAACTGGTCTGACTGTCATTTGGTGGCTTTAATTTCCCATATATTGACAGGGACTCACTTAGTGCTTGGGGCAGAGTTTGTAAGGAGCATCCAGGAAGACGACTTGAAACAGTACGTAGGTGGCCCAACTAGGAAAGGGGCCTTCATGAACCTAGTATTGAGAAATGAGCCTGGCCAGGAAGTCAATGTATCAGTGGGGGAGCAGCTTGGGAACAATGATCACAATTCAGTAAGCTTTAAGGTACTGATGGATAAAGATAGGTATAATTGTCAAGGGAAGGCAAGTACAACAATATTGGACTAGAACTGAAGAATGTAGGATGTGGGCAAATTATTTGAGGGCAGATCAGCATCTAGTATGTGGGAGGTTTTCAAATGTAAGTTGAAAACTCAGGACTGGCACATTCCTGTAAGAATGAAGGATAAGTTTAGGGAACCTTGGATCACGAGAGATATTGTCAGCCTAGTCAAAGAGAAAAGAAACATTTGTCCAGGTTAGGAGGTTGGGAACACACGAAGCAAGGGTGGAATACAGGTTTGAAAGAAACATGAGCAATGAGTCAGGAGAGCTAAAAGGTGTTATGGAAAGTCATTGGCTAACAGGATTGAGGAAAATCCCAAGGCTTTTGATACATATATGAAAGAGCGAGTGGGTTGGCCCACTCAGGGACAGGGAAGGGAACTTGTGTGGAGCCAGAGGAAAAGGATGAGCTATTAAATGAGTACTTTGCATCAGTATTCACCATAGAAAAGGACTTGGTGGATGATGAGTCTGGGGATGGGTGTGTAGATCGTTTGGGTCATATTGAGATCAAAAAGGAGGAGGTATTGGGGGTCTTGAAAAATATTCAAGGTGGACAATTGCTGGGGCCTTGAAAGAAATATTTGTACCCTCACTGGCTACAGGAGAGGTTCCAGAGATTTGGAGAATAATCAGTGTCATTCCTTTGTTTAAGAAGAGTGGCAGGGATAATCCAGCTAATTACAAGTTGGTGAGCCTTTCTTTGGTGAAGTTATTAGAGAGGATTCTTTGCGGCAGGATTTACTCCCACTCGGAAATAAGTGGGCGTGTTGGTGAGAGGCAACATGGTTTTGTGAAGGGGAGGTTGAGGCTCATTAATTTGGTTGAGTTTTTTTTGAGGAAGTGACAAAGATGTTTGGTGAGGGTAGGGCAGTGGATGTTGTCTGCATGGACTTCAGTAAGGCCTTTGACAGGGTCCCTCATGGCAGTCTGATAAGAAGGTAAAGCCGCATGCGGTCAGAAGTGAGCTTACAAAATGGATTAAAAAATCTGTTTCGTCACAGAAGATAGTGTAGCAATGGAAGGGTGCATTTTCTGATTGGAGGGTTGTGACTAGCAGCGTTCCTCAGGGATCAGTGTTGGGAACTTTTGCTATTTATAATTTTATATATAAGTGATTTGGAGGAAAATGTAACTGGTTTGACTAGTAAGTTTGTGGATGATTGGAATTGTGGTTAGCGATGAGGACTGTCAGAGGATACGGCAGGATGTAGATTGGTTGGTGACTTGGGCAGAGAGATGGCAGATGGATTTTAATCTGGAAAATTGTGGGGTAATGCATTTAGAAAGATCTAATCCAGGTGGGAAGTATACAGTAAATGGCAGAACCCTTAAGAGTACTGACAGGCAGAGGGATCTGGGTGTACAGGTACACAGGTCACTGAAAGTGGCATCGCAGGTGGAGAAAGTAGTTAGCAAGGCATACGGTATGCTTGCCTTCATCAGCCAGGACATTGAGTTTAAAAATTGACAGGCAATGTTGCAGTTTTATAGAACCTTAGTCAAGCCACTTTTTGGAATATTGTGTTCAGTTCTAGTCACTAAGCTACCAGAAGGATGTGGTGGTTTTGGAGAGGGTACAGAAAAGATTTACCAGGATGTTGCCTGGTATGGAGGGCATTAGCTATGAGGAGAGGTTGGAAAAACTTAGGTTGTTCTCGCAGGAACGACGGCAGTTGAGGGGCGACCTGATGGACAGTCAAAAGCTTTTTCCCAGGGTGGAAGAGTCAGTTACTAGGGGGCATAGTTTTAACGTGAGAAGGCAAGGTTTAAAAGTGATGAACAAAGCAAGTTTTTTTTTTACAGAGTGGTGGGTGCCTGGAACTTGTTGCCAGGGGAAGTAGTGGAAACAGATATGATAGTGACTTTTAAAGGACATCTTGACAAATATGTGAATAAGATGGGAGTAGAGGGATACGGTCCCCGGAAGGGTAGGGGGTTTTAGTTTGGATGGGCTGCATGTCAATGCAGCCTTTGAGGGCGAAATGGCCGGCTCCTGTGCTGTAACTTTCTTTTGTTCTTTGTTCTTAACACACTTTTAGGTACACAGGCAACAGGAAAATGACCACCAAAATGTTACTTGGATCTTAAGATGCTTCACAAGAGACTGCAGGGAATATTTATGATGCTTGGAATTAAGGAGAATATGGATAGAATGGTGGTTGGGTGGCGGAAAGTGAAGTTTATAAATAAAATTTAAAAGGGACAAGTTTCAAGTGAGTGCCAGAAAAGTTATTGAAGCCAGAGGTGTGAATTCTATTCAAAATTGAAATAAAAGTTTGGCTGTAAAAATTGTATGTTCAGTGATGGGAGGATGATCATGATAGGTTCTCTATTTGTGAAAACCACTGGTGCAGGCCTGATGGACAGAATGACTTCTGTCTTGGCTGCAACATTCTGTGCAGGATTGAATGCTCCGATGAGATGTTGTTGAAGTAATAGATGCAGAACTGATTAGTGCAATAGAAAAAACTGAGTGCTTTTGCCTGCTTAAAATCCACTATTTCAGCAATCGCACAGTGGCATACTCATTATGAGCATTAATGGATAGAAAGTGATGTAACCATTGAAGTGTGACAGCTAACCTCTCTCCAGCATGCTAGTATTTGTTTCCTGGCTTCTCGCCTCTCCACCCCTTAAAATGTGCTTTGGTCTCAACTTGATGTAATTCAACTAATTAGCTACTCATGTATAAGGAGTCATGTTGAGAGTTTTACACGGAATATCTGATAGCCACTAAAGTCTTTGAAATGATGCCAGCTGCATGCCATTGTGTTTAAGAGCTGCATTGACTTCTGGTTTTTCTTTCCACTTTAAGCTGATTTAATTGTTCTGTACTTAGGCAGCCTTTGTTGTATGTTAGTATCAGTATTCTACATTCTACGGCTTACATTTCTGACTGCTATCTGACTCTCTGGTGTCAATGTTTTGTAGAAAATAGTGTGAGAAGACAGGTTTTTGCTTGAGTGCGATGGCTCCCAGTGTGAAATAACCAAACAAAAGTCACTGCTCAGACTTGTAACTATGGAATTACCAATCTGACACACAAAATGACTGCAGTGTGGAGCTGGGGCAACTCAGCAGGCCATGCAGTATCAGAGAAGCAGGAAAATCAAAATTTCAGGTCAGGGCCCTTGATTGAGGGTCCTGATGATGGGTCCCAATCTGAAATGTTGACTTTCCTACTCCTCTGAGATAATGGGACCTGCAGATGCTGGAGAATCTGAGACAACAAATTGTGGAGCTGGATGAACACAACATGTCAGGCAGCATCTTAGGAGTACGAAAGCTGACGTTTCAGGCCTAGACCCTTTTTTCTGATGAAGGGTCTAGGCCTGAAACGTCAGCTTTTGTGCTCCTAAGATGCGGCTTGGCCTGCTGTGTTCATCCAGCTTCACACTTTGTTTTCCTACTCCTCTGCTGCCTGGTCTCCTGTGTTCCTGCAGCTCCACACTGTATTGACTCTGATTTCAGCATCTGCAGTTCTCGTTATCACAGAGTGATTACAGTTATTGTCGTCTTTCAGATGGAAGAGGAGAAAGTTGTGCCATTAGATATTAAAATCTGGAGCTTGAATGTTTCTATGTCTGCTGTGTATATGATTACTAATCTATAAAGGATTTTTATGATCCGTGCAGTAAAAAGTTAATAACATGTGAAGCTGTGAGTTGCTAATGCCTCGGAATTCTGAAGCCCTCAGTTAATGAAGGATCAAAACATCAACTGGAATTATCAGGAGTGGATTGGATTTCTCTGAATCATTTCAGTAACATCCGTGTACTTGTAACTGGAAAGCTAGGTTATGTGGTGGTATAAAGTTTGTAGTAAAAGGAAAGATTCATCAAGGTTTGATTTTCAGTCTCGCTGAGGAGTTTTTCTGACCTCAGCGACTTTTAATTGTTCCGTTCCACAGATATGTGAGGCCCAGTGTGGTTATTACAGCACAGGAGAAGGCTATTCAGCCCGTAAAACACACACTGCCTCTCCTTAGACCCATCACACTCTATCTCCATAGCCGAGCAAGTATATTTCCTTTTGAAATCGTTTAGTTGTCTTCACTTCCACCTTTATTCTGTTGGCAGTGATTTTCAGGTCCTTAGTGACCATGTTCCAAGTAGTGGATGCAATAGTTTCTATTTACAGACCTTTATACACAGAGGGTTATAAGAGATCACATGACCCCGACAAGCCACAATGCACAAAGACATTTCTCCAGACATCTCCCTTTTCACAAACATAAGATGCTTACGCGCGCACAATAAGCTATGAAAAAAAATCATTTCGCACAGAAAACTGTTTTCATTTTATTTGTTCCAGCTTCTTTGTGCACATGCATCACGCTCATGATTTTCTAACCATTCAGGTGTCCTAATGGAATGTGTGCAGGTTGTTATTGGCTGTTCATTTGGTGTGCACTTGTTCCAGAAGTTCTTTGGGTAACCTCTCCAGTTGTACACAAAACTCTGCAGTTGTAAGCGTATGTTCCCTTTCACTTTTATGATTGGGGTGACCGTTTTTAAAACACAGGAAACAAATTGCCAGATGAGCTCACTTGATGAGTATTTGCACGCTTTCATGTCACTTTATTAATTGTGCTTGTTTTGTATTATACTAATTCAAGGGAGCATTATATTTACAATTGTGCAAATAGATTTATGTGAGTACTTAAACGTAAATACAAATTGTTCTTTAGTTTTGAAACCATAGATGTTTGAGTTTGTAGAAAATGATACCTGTTAGAGATTGCATTCAACACTACAAAGTGGAGTTAGTGAACCGTTTTAACGGCTCTAATGTTTTTAGGTTTGTCAGCCTCCAGATTTATTCCAAAATACTTTTATTCTCTCAGATCATCATAAGTCAGAGAATACATTTATGAGCTATCTCAGAGATCATAGTAGAGATACTATTTTACAGTGAATGAATTAATAAAAATGGGATTTGATTTAAAAATTCCAGAATATTAAATATGCTTTTAGAAATTGAATTTCCAAATGATATATTTCACAGGAGACAATGGAGAAGAGTAAAAGGTTTATAATTATATGGCAAATATAGCAAACTGATGTAAAAGCAGGTAGGCTGGAAAGAGATGAAGGAGCAAGAATTATTTATGGAAAACTTCCTGCTTGTTGGGACTGGGCAATGTTGTCCCATGACGTTCTGTTCTGGAATTCGTTCAAAGTGTACATCACCGGTTTGAATATACAGTGACAGAACCAAGCAATTAAAGCTGAAAAAGGCTGATAGGGGATACTGCAAATTTCAGTCTGGTGTGGTAGCGGACTGGTGAAACTTTTGCTTGAGAGCTCAGGGAGTGGCTTTGAGATTTGTCCTTTTTGTTTTCTAATGCTATGTATCTGTTTGTAGCATTAAAGTTTGTATGAGTTGCCTGTTAGTTAATGTTTGATACGTGATGTTGTGGCTTTCTTTATAGAAGTAAAATCTTCAAGTGAAATCTTGTCCTTATTTCCATTGTAACCTGTGAGAATTTCTTTGCTTTAAAAAGGGATCAGTTTCGACTGAGATTATAATGGTATGGACAGGTTCAGCGAATGAGCCAAAAGGTGACAGATGGACTTTAGGGTGAAAAATTGAGGTTATTCAGTTTGATCATAAGAAAAGCAAATTATTATATTAAATGCATGAGATATGGAAATATTCATTTTTTCGGACGATCTTCATTGTATTCCTACACTGAGCATAAAGTGCAGGTGCATCAAGCAATGTAGAAAGTGGATGACATGGTGGTTGGTATTGCAAGGAGATTGGAGTGCAATCAGGACTGTAGTGAGGCTATATCTAAAATGCTGTATGTAGTTTTGACTTGCAGATTTTAAGAAAGAATGTAATGGCATTGGAGGCGGTTCACAAGATTTGGCCTGGGGGCGAGAGGGTTACCCAATGGTGAACAGCTGAGTAAGCTGGGCCTATACTGTCTGGAGTTTAACAGAATAATGAGTCATCTCGATTCTGAAGGTGCTCAACAGGTTAAATACTGAGACACATGCCACTGTCTGGGGAATGTAGAACAAGAGTGCTCAGATTTGCGAAAAATTACTGATCATTTAGGACTGACACGAGGATCAATTCCTTTATGAAAGGATTGCGAACTATCAGAATCCTGTACCTTAGGGTTGTGAATGCTTCATCGTTGAACGTATTTAAGACTGAGACAAATTTTTAGTCGTTAGGGAATCCAGAGATGCGTGGAGTGTATGGGAAGGTGGGGTTACAAATGAAGGTTGGTTGTGATAATTTTGAATTGTGGAATAGGCTTACTGGGCCTTATCCACTGTGGTGTGAATGGTGTTTAACACCATGCAATGATCAGCAAGCATCACCACTTCCATCCTTATGACAGAGAGAAAGCCATTGGAAAAGCAAGCACAAAAAATTGATTGTTGAACACAAACTCTCAGGCTGAGATGATCAGTTTCAACTGTCACCAGAGGCTTCCCCTCCCCAATTCCCATTAACTTTAATTTTTCTGGAACTTCTTGAAGACTCGCTTAACTAAGTGCTTTCAGTGACAGTCACTCCCGCAGTTCAATTCATTGTGTCAATGTTGAACCAACACTGTACTGAGGCCAGGACCCCAGGGTCACTGCTGAATCCCAAAGTAAAAGGACAGGAGCAAGCTATTGGTGACCATGTATCAGTTGATAGCATTGCCAGTGGTTCCTTCCATTACTTTTCAGAGAGGACTGATAGTCTATACCCAACTGGATTGTAAACTCATCCATTTTTCCTGTGCACTCCGTATCTCCGGATTCCCTGACAAACCAAAAATCTGTCTCAGCCATAAATGATGGAGCGTTCACAGCCCTCTCAACTAATGAGTGGAATGGAATATTGGCAAAGACAAAGGACAAGAAAAAATAATGGGATGAACAGCTGCCAACTTCCGAGGATCTGGCTGTCAATCCCTTTGAAAAATGTGGGTTAGAGAGGGTGATCACAATTGTTTTTTATCTTCTAGAATTTCCTTGATTCTAGAATGATGCTAGTAATTGGAAGGCAGCAAATGCAACCCCACTGCCCAAAGCACATGGGAGAGAGAACCTAGAGACCGAAGGGTCACTAATACCAGTTGGAGAGAAAATTCCAGAGTGTAGTTAAGGATGTAGAAAGAGGGCTGTTGGGAAATTACAATGTCATGATGTCTTCACTGGTGTTAGGGAAAAATCCTAGGAGTTCATTCCTAACAACACAGTTGGTTCTCTACTCCCCAGGACAGCATTTTGTCAAGAAATTAATTGGTCAAGGAAGTCTAATGATGGGCAACTAAATTCTGGACCACATCCCACGAATAATTTTTTTTTAAAAACACAGCTTTAGGAAGGAGAAATTGTTTGATATTGATTTATGTATTCTTTTAAGGCAGTCATTAATGAGGTTGATCATGGGAAACCAGTATGGTATAATGTGTTTAATTCTCCAAAAAGTATTCATTCAAGTGGATGTTAAAATGGGTTTTGTGGGATTGTGGTAATATATTAACATGGACAGAGGATTGGTTAAAGGGCAGAAGAACAGCGTAGGAATAAATAGTTTATTTTCAGGTTGGCAAACTGTGATACTTTTTTCTGACTTGACACGGAATGAGTGCTGCAGCTTCTGTTATTTGAATACTATGTTAATAGATGGTTATCAGTGGAGGCCATGCAGGCCTTGTCCACTGTCTATCTGGTTAACGGGAAAGCTCCCTGCATCGTTTTGTAGTGAACACCTACCACTTCCATGTGCTTAACTGGGCGTCAGTTAATCTTTCCTAGGTTCAAGGAATCATGATGGAAAATGTCATGCCTATCGAGGGTTGCCACACAATTAGGAAGGCAAAACCTCCAGATCATTGAGAGATGGCAAGAGGTGAGTTAGAAACAAAGGAAGTAGTGCGTTTCTCATTGCTAGAGAGCTCGTAATAAGAGTTTGGAAATTTAGGACCAAGATGAGAAATTCAACTCTTTGAATCTGCCAAACTATCTACACCAGGAGATATTTCTGTTGAATGTACTCAAGACTGAGTTTGTTGAGTTTTTAGGCGCTTAAGCAAATCTGAGGGATTGGGTAGGGCAGTAGGGTTAACGCACAAGTAGGGCCATGATCTTATTGAATTACAGAGCAGATTGAAGGGGCTGTACAAAACAGCCCTCTTGAAGAAAGGTCCTGACCCGAAACATCACCTTTTCCTGCTCTTCTGATGCTGCCCGGCCTGCTGTGTTCCTCCAGCTCCAACTCTGTTGTCTCTGGCTCCGATATCTGCAGTTCTTGCTATCTCAAGGGGCTGTGTGACCTTCTTCTCATACTTTTGTGTCTATACAGTCAATCATTTTTGATGTTATCACACCAAGAAAGCAACTTCTTGAGAGGTTGGAAACAGGAATATTACTGCTTCAATAAACATGCCTGATCAATTTTGAGTTTCATATTTCAGTCTCAAATTCATTTTGTTTGAATCACAGACTAATGTTTGTGTAAATTACGTTATACAGAGCTGATTCTTGTAACGTGTTAAACTTGAGGGCACAGGAGAAAAGCCACATTTTAAACTGCGTAGCATTTTTATTCTAATAGTAATTTGCATATAAATGAATGAAAGGAATAGAGATGGCATTCATCATATGACTTATTTTACAGCTGTGCCATAATACGTGCTGCAGAGCTGAAAGATGCTACGATTAGTAAAGTAATAAGTGTAGATTATAGATTTGAAGACACTGATAAAATATGAAAGTCAAGCTTTTCTGAACATTGCTTCCAAGTAATATGCTGTAAGTTCCTCTTTCAGGCTTGAATCAATTCCTTGGAATTTATTCCTAGTAAAATCCACACAGTCTGTATGGTCTGACCTAAGATAAAGGATTGTATCATGTCATGAATAAGTTACCAGCTTAATAATTGCTTTTAAGGTTTTGACCAAACATAACTACCAGGACACAGCATTTTCTAATATAGCTTAGCAAAATTAGACATGGCAGCATATTAGCTTTCTTCTGGTACAGCTCTTGTGAAGAAAAGCATCAGCAAAGCAATGTTAGCCTAGTGTATGGTAGGTAACACCATTGGGTCTTCCTGATATTTTGGTAGCCACTTCTCACAGATGACCACTACTGATGAGGGGATCCATCATAAGGTTAGACTTCTACAAATTTGCAGCAGTGTGTGTTTGATAGCAAAGACTTACACAAGGACACAAGGGCCTAGTATACAGAGTAGTAGTAATATATTGAGACCTGGACCCGATTAGCAACACAACGGTGCAAAGAATTTCACCAGCACTGCCTTTGCTACGTTATCCAGATTCAATGAGAGGGCCTTTCAATAAATGCTAGCGTCCTTGAACACAAGACCACAAACGTTTGGATAAAACTGCAAAACACTAAAAACTGTCCAAATGGCAAAAAACTGTGTCTCCTGCACCACCGGCCCTGTTATCTCAATCTTCAAATGGCCAATGGTCTGGGGCTAACAAAGAAAATGCTTCATTCATTCTGAAGCTTGCCCTGAAGTTCTGTATTATTGGCTTAAATGACTGGCATCAAGTTCCTCTCAATTGTTCATAACAGCGGTAACTTGGCCATGAAACTGCATGGTGCTTTGATGATGAAGCAGAGCAGCGGCAGAAAAGGGAAGCAAATGAGCAAATCTTTTGCCTTGCTCTGAGGTATTAAAAGGGGTGCCTTGCTGTGTGCCAAGATCTGTAGGCCACATATATCAGTCTGTTCAGTCCCATGAAGAACTTTAAGCTGAAATCTGCAAACCAGAGTAGATATTTCCATCAAAATGAGGGACACCCAATGAAGACCTGATTTGACAACCATGGGAGAGCTCTCGTTCTTTGAAAAATACTAGGACTCGAGGACTCTCCATCCAGTTAAGTAGCTTCAGAGTCTGATTCATCCTTCCTTCCTTTTTTTAAACCCACCCCACACCCAGTCCTGTTGTGACAGGAATTGTTTGTAGCACAGTCATCCATTCTTGCCTGTTATCACGTTATGGGACAACCCATTCATTTTCTCCTACACTTAGCTCTTATGACTTCCTCAGCTTGCCTTCTGTCCTGGCCTGCTATTGATAATCTCCTTATTTACCTACTCCTTTCATCACTCTCGCTCTCTCTTGCTGTCGCTTTCACTGTCTTGCTCTGGGCTTCACCTTCACCTATTTTCTTCCTCTTTCTTCCCCAACCAACCCAAACTTTGGCTTCAGCATAAATACGCAATTTCCTAGCTGCTAACTGTTATGATCAAGAATCACCAGATCTGAAACATTAACTTTGCTTGATGCTGCTAGATCAACTGAGTTTCTCCAGCCATTTCTGTTTTCGTTTATTTTTAGAACTCTCATTAATAACCAGTAAAACAATATGGATTGCATGTAATGATGCTGCACATTTAGAATTAATTGGTCATAATTGCAGAGAGTGAGCAATACAATAGGCTTTAAAATGCTCAGCATTCAATCTTGACCGCGGAACAGCGCTGCCTACTAGAAAGTGTACCTGAACCTTGGTTGAGGAATGGGCTAGGCGTGAGTGATGCTTGAAACAAATGAGCAGCTTCCCATTGCAGAGACTTAGAATGATTATTTGCTTAGGCAGGTTATCTCCTGGAGGGTGGCTGACAGCTGTGGGACCATACCTAGCATTAGTCAGTGCTTCTAAGGGAAGCACAGACAAAATTCAAATTTGAGGGAAGCACAGACAATACAAGTTCAAGCAACATCTTTATTGAACAAGTGTGTAAAAAGATGTATGGCACCAGCAGCAAGCCTCCAATCTACATTTCTTCTAGATTCAAGTCTTTGTAATGTACCAAGATCCATTTCACTTTTTTTTTATGGTACACACAGGAGGATGGAAGAACACAGCAAGCTGGGCGGCATCTGGAGGTAAGAAGAAGTCAGTGTCTGTAACCATGTTTTTATTTTAATCTTTGACTACAGACAGAAGATTCAATAGGTTCAAAATAACAAATTTTAGATAAACTGTTTCCATTGGTTGAAAAGTTGATAACCCAGGTCTTCAGATTTGAGGTGATTGACAAAACAAATGGAAAGCAGCGATTCAAGAAGGTGAATTGTTTCTGCTTAAGGACAACGAGGAATTGGGAACAAATGATTGATACCCACATGCCATGAACAAGAAGGAAAAGTAAAGGTTAGGAAATGGAACAATAAGGAATGTACTGCCTGATAGGATAGCCATACACATTCAGCAGGATCTATCAATTCTGAAAATACTTCTGCTAGAAAATAATTGTAGGATATGATAAAGGCGTCGGTGATTTACAACAAGATTGCTCTTTAGAAGAGCCAGCACAGATTTAATGGTGGTATGGTCTGCTTTTATGCTGTATTATTCTATAATGAGTGTTAATTTACTCATACAAATGGCACTTTAAATTTGCAACACTTCTTCAATGTTGAATTGAAATGTCAACCTAGATTTATGCTCAGATCGCAGGATTGGGCTTTGAAATGTTTTCATGAAATGCCAACATTTTGACCACTGAGCCAAATGTAGTGGTTTCGACTTAATCAAGATCACAGGCACTCCAGAACCTGTTGTGATCTTGGATAAGTAGTTACAACTCTAGGTTGTTCGACAGTCCAGTTCTATCAACTTGGAGGCTGCTGTCACTGAGACTGATGAGATGCTGAGATTTAAGCCTGCATCCATACATTCATGAATGCTTTGAGTTTCTGAAATTCCATATTGATGGATGGTACACCCAGGAATTGTTCGAATAAGTCAAAGGAAGTTACTGTGATTTTCAGAGAATTTGTGCAATAGAATGCTTTAGAAATGCAAATTGCACGGTTATATGGCCTATACATCACTGGAGTCAGCAATTGTGTATGTGCGCATTCTTCCATCTCTCCATGAATACTGGTACATTTAGCTTTCAGTGTATTTATAAAGCATAGAATGGTTTCAATAGACTTAAAAACATGGAAGGATTGAATCAGGCTCTAAAGCAGAAAATGAGATGTTGTTCTTCAAGTTTGTACAGTGTTCCAGCGAGCTGGAACCTAGCTGTTAAAAGCTCTGATGAACAGTCATGAACACAATGTCAGTGCTGTTTTCTTCCTACAGATGCTGCCAGACCTGCTGAATTTCCCCAGCAATTTCAGTTTTTGTTTCAGATCTCCAGCATCCACAGTTGTATGTTTTATTCAAAAATTAAACCGTTGCTCTAAATTAATTGAACAAATGGGAAGCAAAAGACTCCAATGAAAAATCAAAATTATAAGCCAAGTTGTTAATTCATGATCTCCTTGCATTTGACATGGACTACTTCAACTTTTCCTTCGTTCATTCGTGGAATGCTCATTTGCAAATCCAGGGTGTCCCAAATTACTCTTGAATGCAATCAGTAAACTGCCAGTTTGAAGTGCTGTTGTTTCTGTGGTATATGTACATCTACAGTGTTGTTAAGGGTGGGGAGGTTCCTGGATTTGAACCCGAATGGAGATTTATTGAAGCACCATCAGGATATCAGAATCTGAACTAAGAAACAGTAAAATCTGAAAGAGTGCAGATTATCAATGACAGGAAAAACAAAGGATTGAGGGGTCCATTCAATGATATAACAAAAATAATGTGCAGCCAAAAGTCATAGGAAGCATTTGAGGCATTCTTCTGTTTGTTTCAACATTTTGAAATATTTTGCTTCAGAGACTTGGTTTTGTTGACTCGTGGATGGGCTGCAATGGTTGTTTCACACAAGTCATGGGAAAAATTTCAAGGCTATAATGAAGGTTGTTGTCAGTGCTTAAGGAATTGCTTGGTGAGGTTTTTCTATCTGTGTTTGAAAGATGTGGATCAATAATATTTCATTCTTGGTCTGTGCCGTACTGACCTGTAGATTTTTTGAAATAAATTAGTAGGCTTTTTTTGACGTTGGCTGAACCTAGGAGAACATTACAGTAAGTATCAGACCATTTGGGGAGAAATTTTGGTACAGTTCTTCATTCTGAGTTGAATAGAATTGTGACACAAGTCAGCCATGACCTTATTAAAGGGTGGAAGGGATTTGAGGGGCTGAATGGCCGACTCTTGTTCATTCCCTCAGTGCCCCTTCATTAAGGAAGGGAAATTGTCCGCAGGTGCTGCTCTGGACCATTGTTCTCTTGGTCCTAGCATGTGCTCTGGATACTAGGTTCAGCTCTGACTATGCTCCCTCTGTTCCCAACCATGGGACTAGTTTGGTATGGCTAGACTATCTCCTCCGCCTTAGGAAATTCATCTTCAAAAGAAGGAGGAACATTGCTTGGAAGGGAAAAAGCTAGGGGGAAAAGAAACCCATCTTCAAAATATGAACACTTGCCCCTGTCTGAACGGTCCAGTAACTTTTTTTGTTAACGTGAGATTTAAAATTTAAATTTTATGAAATTTCCCTGATACTAATGTGAGCTACCCACATCAGTGTTACTTTGAAGAATCAAAAATACTTTGAAGTAGAAATAATAGACAGAATAAGAAATTGAGCCGGTAATGATTGCAGTTTCCTGTTTCCGAATGATATAAAATTATGTTTATAAATATCTTTATTCAGATATATTGATCAGCAAGTGAAGAAGGTGTTCAGTGTATACCTACATCATGTCATGATAACTCAGGGTTATTATAATGAGCCACTTCTTGCTCGAAGCATTTTCTTACCTGATCGCTGTTTTGCAACTATAAGTTGGAAAAAGTCAATATTTTAGTTAGAATCTCCTTGTTGAGGAGGTTTTGGGCCTATACAAGTGCAACAGGCTGTTCTGAAAACTTCAATCCTGTTTTGACAGCTGTGATAAATTCTACCGCAGCAGCTGAGACAATCCAAAACGTTCTAAAATGAACAGCTGAAACCATTATTATTAAAAAATAATTCAAGTCACCTAAAAGACCTAAGGGGGAAAAAAATCCATGCTCTGGATAACATTTTCAAAAATCGATTCCTCCTTCCTTGGCTTGTACCTATTTGTGATTCAAGTTCCTTAAAATTTGTCCATTCGTTTTTGAACCTTGTTCTCTACAGAATTAGGGGTGAAAGTTTTACACCTTGCCACTTATAAAAGCAGAAATTGTAAGCATTTAACAAAATTATGCTGTTGGATTAAAATTTCGTCTATGCATTTGTAATTTTTTGAGGTTAGGTTTCAATCCAGTAAATCTGAATATTTGTTCTCGCCCTTTTATCAGGTTCAGAGGGAAAGAAATGTGACATACAGTATTTAGATGCACCCAATGACTCAGTAAAGATGTCCACCAGATTTTCACACTCCCCTGCAAATGTTTCTGTTGAATCTTTGGCCCAAAACTTGCATTATGTACGTTCAAAGATAACAAGGTGTAGATCTGGATGAACATAGCAGGCCAAGCAGCATTTTAGGAGCTAAAAGCTGACGTTTCGGGCCTAGACCCTTCTGCTTTTCTGCTCCTCTGCTGCTTGGCCTGCTGTGTTCATCCTGCTGTACACCTTGTTATCTCGGATTCTCCAGCATCTGCAGTTCCTGTTATCTCTGATTATAGAACATGGAACATAGAAAAGTACAGCACAGTACAGGCCCTTCGGCCCACAATGTTGTGCCGTGGAATAATCCTAATCCAAAAGTAAAATAACCTAACCTACATCCCCTCAATTCACTGCTGTCCATGTGCATGTCCAGCAGTCACTTAAATGTCATTAATGACTCTGCTTCCACGACTAGATTATGTATGTTCACATTTCTTTTCACTGTGAAACGTTATTAGTCTGTCCTGGAATTCTGCCACATTGGCTGGATTCAATGATCATTTTGAAAGTCTGTCATTTTTGCAAGATCAAGGTGGATGTCCTTTTTTCCCAAATAAACCCCAGCACTACCGCGAAACGTTATCCTAGACCTTTATTCAACCTTAGATTGTTAACATTGAAACAAATGTATATTTTAATAAATTATTTATACCTCAAAAATTGCTTTCACTGACGGAATGGATGTTTGTCAAGATAGATATGCAGAATATTGATCTCTGATCATCAACAATATTTTGCTAACCAATGGGAAAGAGTTTCAAAGCATGCCCTAACATGTGTTGTCTTTCATAAGCTGAAAATGCAGCAAATGTATTTCAAATATCTACATTTATTTATAATCATTAGAAAAAATTCTTCTGCAAGTATGGATTTGTCTGCGTCATGGCAACATCTAGATTGAATGGCTATTTCCATGTCATCATTTATCCAAATTGCTTCAAATCTATTAGGTGGTGTCATATACTGAGAGTCATCTGGCCCTCAAACATTCATTCACCATTAATTTTTGCACAGATTTGAGAGCAGACCCTGTCTTCAGCACTAATTACAATGATCATCTAATAAGCTGGAACTATTCTCAGTGGATTGATACAAAGTATATGCAATTAATAACATTACATTAGAAATTACATTATGTGCAATAGTTTAATGTGATGACTGTATTAACACGTCCTTACAGTGACCACGTACTTCCCAATTCTCAGCATGTTAAGTTTGCAATGTTCCTCACTTGCCAGCTATTACTTCCTGTTTTCAATTTCATTCTGCCATCATTGAATGTGGCAGAAACCTCATTCTTCCTAGAGAAGATTCTAACAGAAAGTCACTTGTTTTTTCTCTCCTGTTCTTCCAGGCTTGTAGATACTTTAATTTGACCTATTAAATGATGTTACACTTGAAGAATTTTCCATTTTGTCTTGTCTCCTGATGATCTAACACCACTTCCCAAAGTGGATATTTTTCCCTTAGCCCCTGGAATTTGGTGCCTTTTCTGTTCCCTCTTTGACATGAATATCCAAAGCAACAATATTGTACGTTCAGTGCTTGGTTGTGCTTAATTATTTTCATGTAGTATGTTATTTTGTGAAGAAATCTGAATTTCTATGAAAAGTTATGGGAGGATTAAGTTTAGTTCTCTGAAATACTTGCCCAATAACACATCCACTACATATGCATAAACTCAAATGTGAAGATTTTGGATCTGGAAAGCAAGAAGACATTTACATTTGTATAGCACGTTTCGAGTCCACTGGGCAGCTCAAGCTGCTTTAGAGTTGATCAAATACTTTTGAAATGTGGGCAGGGCCAGGAAGACAAGTCATGGACTCTGGACCTTCGCCAATTAGGAGCATCTTATTCCTTCCTCCCCACTGTCTTAACTCTCCCCCATCAATTGTACACGTAATATATTTCCTCTTTCAAGACAGACTTATCAATTCACCAAACAATCAGAGAAAATGTCCTTAATTGGCATCTGGTAATAGATATGGTTTAATAAACTTGCAGCATGGATAATTAATGTTTAGAACTACAGTGAAAGTGTTTGTTTATATGCACACAGTAGGTGATGCTGCAACAAGTAATAAATAAATTAGGGAGAACAGATTTTCTTTTAACTGTGTCATGCAAAACCTTTTTTAAATTTGCATGAATGTTTTCCATTTGTCCTTTAGAACACTGACTTCAATGACTACCTCAGCCCTCATTCACATATTCTGGACATTGTATAATATTTGCATGGTAACTGTGAATTCATATTTTGAGAAAAAGTTTGAAATGTGCAACCCAGGTAACCTGAACAAGATCTCAACCGTTCAGGAGAAGACTTTCTGCTTGGTTGCATAAAATTAATCAAGATTATTTTCATGCAAGATGTAATTGGATTTTATTTTGTCAGTAATCTAACAAGTTGGAAACATCAAATGACTTCATAGAAGTAGAGTGGAATGAACAGCTTGTGTCTTCACAGTGAGCACAAAGCATTGAAGGCCCTAATGTGTCTCTGTAAAATGCAGTTCCTAAGAGGCAGAGGATACTGTTTGGTTCACAGTTGTATCAGTGTTCTCAAGATCAGTAAGTCTGATAACTGTTGATTCCCTCTGTAATATACTTTCAATCTCTACCATGCAATACAACTTTGCCACGTTTTTCAAAATCTGTAAAAGTTCACAGCAAGATAGTGCAATATGATGGGTAAAATAATTCCAGAGGCTGCTATCTCATCACCAACTTTATACTTGGACAATACTTAACACTGGTTTGACTTCCTCCGAGCTAACTCTGAGTGAACAGAACCTCTGACACTCCTATTTATACCTGTCAGCCAGGGCTCTCTCATTGACTCCATTAATCCAGTCCAATCAGGAACTCATGAAGTCCACCTGGCTGCCCTCGTTACAATCATGATAATAGACAAAAAGGATAAGATTGAAGTTAATGATGAAGACTGTCGAGAATCGTGTGAAGTAAAAAAGGAGTTGCTCGTTCATCATATGGCTATAACCTACTCTTGTCCCGATAATTACACCCACAGACCCAGCTCACGCTAAAATTCGATTCAGAATTTAAAAAAAATCTCCAGTTATGACTCAATCCTCTGTTTGCACGATAGTTAGGGACTAGCCCAGCTTATCTCATCCGTGCAGAATGTTATATGATCATGACTATCAAAAACAGGAATAGACCTACTCTGCTCTTTAATAACATTATAATAAAGTGTGAAGCTGGATGAACACAGCAGGCCAAGCAGCATCTCAGGAGCACAAAAGCTGATGTTTCGGGACTAGACCCTTCATCAAAGAGGGGGATGGGGAGAGGGAACTAGAATAAATAGGGAGAGAGGGAGAGGCGGACCGAAGATGGAGAGGAGAGTATAGGTAGGGAGGGGATAGGTCAGTCCAAGGAAGACAGACAGGTCAAGGAGGTGGGATGAGGTTAGTAGGTAGGAAATGGAGGTGTGGCTTGGGGTGGGAGGAAGGGATTGGTGAGAGGAAGAACAGGTTAGGGAGGCAGAGACAGGCTGGGCTGGTTTTGGGATGCGGTGGGGGAAGGGGAGATTTTGAAGCTGGTGAAGTCCACATTGATACCATTGGGCTGCAGGGTTCCCAAGCGGAATATGAGTTGCTGTTCCTGCAACCTTCGGGTGGCATCATTGTGGCACTGCAGGAGGCCCGTGATGGACATGTCATCTAAAGAATGGGAGGGGTAGTTGAAATGGTTTGCGACTGGGAGGTGCAGTTGTTTATTGCGAATCGAGCGGTGGTGTTCTGCAAAGCGTTCCCCAAGCCTCCGCTTGGTTTCCCCAATGTAGAGGAAGGCACACCGGGTACAATGGATACAGTATACCACATTGGCAGATGTGCAGGTGAACCTCTGCTTAATATGGAAAAAGCCATCTTGGGCCCTGGGATAGGGGTGAGGGAGGAGGTGTGGGGGCAAGTGTAGCGTTTCCTGCGGTTGCAGGGGAAGGTGCCGGGTGTGGTGGGGTCGGAGGGCAGTGTGGAGCGAACAAGGGAGTCACGGAGAGAGTGGTCTCTCCAGAAGGCAGACAAGGGTGGGGATGGAAAAATGTCTTGGGTGGTGGGGTCGGATTGTAGATGGCGGAAGTGTCGGAGGATGATGCGTTGTATCCGGAGGTTGGTGGGGTGGTGTGTGAGAACGAGGGGGAGCCTCTTTGGGCGGTTGTGGCGGGGGCGGGATTCCTCCCACTTCCTACAGACAAAGAGGGTGGCCATGGGCATCCGCATGGGCCACAGCTATGCCTGCCTCTTTGTAGGTTACGTGGAACAGTCCCTCTTCCGCACCTACACAGGCCCCAAACCCCACCTCTTCCTCCGTTACATTGATGACTGTATCTGCGCCGTCTCTTGTTCCCCAGAGGAGCTCGAACAGTTCATCCACTTCACCAACACGTTCCACCCCAACCTTCAGTTCCCCTGGGCCATCTCCAGCACATCCCTCACCTTCCTGGACCTCTCAGGCAACCAGCTTGTAACTGATGTCCATTTCAAGCCCACCGACTCCCACAGCTACCTAGAATACACCTCCTCCCACCCACCCTCCTGCAAAAATTCCATCCCCTATTCCCAATTCCACCGCCTCCGCCGCATCTGCTCCCATGATGAGGCATTCCACTCCCGCATATCCCAGATGTCCAAGTTCTTCAAGGACTTTCCCCCCCACAGTGGTCGAGAACGCTCTTGACCGCGTCTCCCGCATTTCCCGCAACACATCCCTCACACCCCGCCCCCTGGCACAAAGGTATGGTTGTGAAACACTCCTCTCAAGATTCCCATGATGAATGGAAGCCTAATGCTTACACTTTTAAGGAATAATTAATCACAGAATGCTCAATTGAGGTTAATGAAGTGGCTACAAAGAAATCACTACATTTGGTGACAGACTAGAACTGTTTTGTAATAGAACCTTATTGGTGACTACTTAGCTAATGCCAGCATGCAAAGTGCTATAAAATACATTGATCCTTTTACACCAGGGATACTATCCCCTGCATTGTCACTCGGGCAACTACTCAGAAAAAATTGTATTTAGTTGTTGATCTGAATTTTTCAGAGAAGAATGATTCATGGTTCACAAGTTCAGTACAGCCTGAACGGAAGTATACTGATTTCCCCTTCCCTTGGAAGCTGTCAAACAAATTGTGCTATGCCTTGTAAATTTACAGCTAATCTCCACAGGTTATATTATGATGAGTTACATTTGCACAAAGTAAGTGTGGAAATAGTATTTTATGAAAACCTTTTGTTTGATGTGTGTGAATGGGGTAAATTGAAATGAAAGAAATGCAGTTAATACAAGATCAACTTGAACAGAAAATCCTTAAAAGAAAACAGTTCTCAAGGCAGTTTTAAATGATGTTGTTGGGTTTTGATTAAGGTGCTTTATGGTAAAAGCCCTTAAAGCTGTTTCCCGGAGTGTCAATGGATTTTATTTCCAATGTTACAGTGGATGATTAGGAGAATCGTCTCCCCCAATGAAATTTTAATGCCACAATGTTGACCACCTGCTGGATTTTAACCAAGGTGGATGAATTTAGGAGATGGTAGAGATTTGTAAAATCTGTCATTAAGCAAGCTTTTAGTGAAAATTGAGCACCCAAACTATGCAAGACTAATAAAATGAACAGAAGTGAGCAAATGCTGTGAGTTACATTATTGTGTTTTGTTTAGTTTCTTGCATTTATTTTAATCAGCTTTTGAGAATATCAACACAGCATGCCTTCAGAATGCGACCTACTTTTTATTTTATTGTGATCATTTAACCAAAAGTTTTTTAGTTATTTTCTAATCAACTTGCTCAACTATTACTATACAATGAAGGGTATGAGATTTTAAAAATAAACCAGAAAGGCTGAGACTTTTTTCACTGGAGCAGAGAAGCTTGAGGGGTGACCTTTGTTGAGGATTCTAAAATGATGAGCATATTATAAAGGTGAATAACACGGCTTTTCCTTGGGGTGGCAGAGTTCAAATGTAGGGTACATATTTTTAAGGCGACAGGAGAAAGATCTTCAAAAAAGGACATGAGGGACAACTTTCTCTTCAGTATGTTGAATAAACTGTCAAAGGAAGTGATGAATGCAGTACAATTACGCTTAAAAGACATTCAGATAAGTTCTTGAATAGGGAAGGTTTGGAGGAATATGGGCCAAGTGCTGGTGGGATTAGAGATAATGGGAACTGCAGATGCTGGAGAATCCAAGATAATAAAATGTGAGGCTGGATGAACACAGCAGGCCAAGCAGCATCTCAGGAGCACAAAAGCTGACGTTTCGGGCCTAGACCCTTCATCAGAGGCTCTGATGAAGGGTCTAGGCCCGAGATGCTGCTTGGCCTGCTGTGTTCATCCAGCCTCACATTTTATTATGCTGGTGGGATTAGTTTAGTTTGGGTTCATGATTAACATGGATCAGTTGCACTAATGTGTCTGTTTCCTTGCTGTAAGACTCCGCACACCTCTGGAGCAGGTGGGATTTGAACCCATGCCTCCTGGTTCAGAGAAAGCTCTGCACCACAGGAGTCCACAACATTTTAGAGGCTGGCTTAACTTTGAAATAAAATTAAATACTGCAGTAGTATTCAATTTTGTGGTTTCAACCTGAAGGTGCACCTTCAAAAAGCGCTCGTGCACGCACGCACATAGACATGAAACTGGCTCCAAAATGACTCCAAGAATCTTTCTTGACATAACCAAATTTTCAACCAAGGGAACACCCATAGCATTCACTGAAAGCCTGTCACTGGGAAGTGCTACTTGATATAAATATGCTCCTTACCCTATATGTAGGCATACAGACAACATAAAGGTAAACACCTGACATATTGAATATATAATAGTGATCAGAAACAAGCTCTCAGCCTGACTGTGTCTCTACACTCCCCAGCTTGGGAGCTGGATACTGTAATTCTCATAATGAGAAGAATATTTTCATTAGATCAAAAACAAATGGTTCTTCTTCAAGTTTTGTTTTTCCCTAATTATGAGGCTCACAACATTTGGACCAAAATCTGAGGGTTTCTGGTGGGCTTTTTTAAAAAAAAAATCAGTTACTGCCACATAGCCATCTGGAGATCAAAAGCAGCAGCATAACAGCTGTCAGTAGCGCTGACCGAAAAGAGCAACTTTTTAAACCAAAACACAACCTAGAATCTCAACTTGCAAGTTCAGATTTATGTTAAACAGCCACTTTTTCAGCTCTGCAGCTCAAGCTGGTCGACATCAAGAACTACCAGCAATGACCAGGGTCCAGGTGTTTGCCACAGTCCGCATTCCCCCTGCCCTGGGTTCTGGCTCTAGGCACTTAACTGGAGAACACAGTAGCCAATACACACAATAAGCACCCGCAAATAATTGTGTGGTTATGACAAGTGACCTGTTGCTGGAGAAGTTGGGGTTTTTCACTAGGGAGCAGGGACGTTTAAGAGTTCTGAGAAGGATCATCAGCCTGAATTATGAATTCTTTTCTATTTTTGTGACAAAGGTTGTAATATTATCATTTGGATTTAAAACTAGAGGCGAATGGGTTTTTGGTTTTAACTCTGAAGATAACTTTTTCCCCCCAAGTGGTCAGAAACCCATTTTGTAGAATGAGTTCAAGTATCATTTCAAAGAGCATTTGAATTAAGTTAAATGACTAGATACCTACATAAGGAGTTTGTTAGCAAAAGGTTTACAAATTTGAACTCCTCTAATGTTAAAGAAAGACATGGGGCCACAGATTTTACTTCAACAGTTACATAAAAGCAAACGAGCATTTAAGTTTTATGGTAATCCAGATTTTCAGTGCTGGAAGAATTCTTTTAAGCTGTTAAGCAATTAAGTAGACAGGGATTTTTTTTGAATGTTCAGTTAAGAAAGGTGCATGAAGTAGCCAGTGTCTGAGTGTCTCTGGGAGAGACAGTAATGGGGGGAATCTTACCTGGCCACTGTACATAAAATCACCTTTCTGCTGGATCTACAGTGCTGGTGTCAACTCCACATTATTGTGGTTCCTGTAAGCGTGGTTGAATTTTTTTTTTATTTTGGGCCTTGGCCCTATACTTGTGCCTCCAACTGAAATGAGGCTCAGGGATATGCAACTTTGACATCTGTTGATGACACATTTCCGAACCGAATCTTCAAGGGTCTGTGGAATGAGGTAACAAATTTATTAGCATGAAGAACCAACTGAGGGGAAACACTGTCCCAGCTCAAGTCGGAAACTTCTGGATTGAATCACCACTTCACTGCACATCATCAAGGCTTACACAGTAATGGGCAATGTGTTTAGAAGTGCCAGTTTCTCATGAAATATTTATCTTGGGCCCAATCAGCTGCTTGTAAAACATTCATGGCACTATTCGAAACAGTCTCCTCCCAGAACTCTGGCCAATATTCCTCAACCAAGATTAAAACAGATTATCTAGTTGTTTATCTAGCTGGTATGTGTCTGACTTTGTGGATGAATTAGTTGGCATGTTTCACAATATTGCAATAGATTTGGCTATGATATAATCTGGGATGAATGTTGATCATAAAGTTCAACGTTACCAGTTTCAGAGTTGTGTGCTTTTTCATTCTCTTCTTGCGTGGGACACAGGTGTATAGCCACAAACCACAGAAAATACAATTAGGATTGAACAGACATGGGTTTTCAAACATAAATTGTAGAAAGAAGGAAGGGAAGAGGGCAAGTAAAAGAAAAGATCGTAGACTTTAAAACGCTGGGAGAATTGTAATAAACCTGTACATTAGAAGCCCTGGAGGGACATGTCTGCGGAGCCCAGACTCTTAAAGAATAAGTTTTTTTTTTGCACTTGCCATCTTTTGAAAATTTTAGAGTTCACCTTTCGTGTACTTCAATTTATTTTCCCTGATATATAATACATTTGATGCAATACTAGTTATAGCTTCAGGTTCAGCTCATGTCCCATTATAACTAATTCTTTTCATTTGTCATTCGTATGACCCATAGAGTTTCTGATTCCAAACAATAATTGAATTGCAAAATGTGATCCCAAAACGCCAGTAAAGAAATGAAATCCAATTTAATGAAAAAGAACTTAGATTTCAGCTGTAAAACTGTAGACCTTTTTACTTAGTTTTTTTTCAATTGTGCAATACTTCATTTGAATTTCAGTTTTTTTTCACAGGCTGTTTTTGTCTTCGCTATCGTTGTTTTCCAGGCATTATGCATTAGCATCAATGTTGCCTAACTGCTACTCGTGAAGTTTCAACGAAGTTAGGAAGTGTCATACAAGAGTAAAATACTGCAGATGCTGGAAATTAAATAAAAGCTGAAAATGTTGGAAATACTCAGCAGAGTTGATGGCATAAGTGGGTAGAGAAAGAACTGATGTTCATGTCTGTGACTGGTGTGTCGAAAATTTTCACTGTTTCTCCATGTGTACCTACTGAGTATTTTCAATGTGAGGTTGGATGAACACAGCAGGCCAAGTAGCATCTCAGGAGCACAAAAGCTGATGTTTCGGGCCTAGACCCTTCATCTCTCTGAAGGGTCTAGGCCCGAAATGTCAGCTTTTGTGCTCCTGCGATGCTGCTTGGCCTGCTGTGTTCATCCAGCTCCACACTTTGTTATCTTGGATTCTCCAGCATCTGCAGTTCCCATTATCTCTGAGTATTTTCAATGTATTCAGTTTTTAATTGTAAACTGCAAATTCCCTCATTCTCTAAGAAGGTAATGTCTGCTATTGATGTGAGATGACTTGTCACATTTCTTAATTCAAGAGGACCCAAGTAGTTGCTTATCAGACCACTAGGAGGAAGTTATTCTTTTGTGATGAAAGTGTAATGTTAATTAACTTGCTAATTAATTGTTTTGCTGTGAAAGCAGTTAGCTTAATAAAGAAATCTTGTCTCCCATACAATGGTGATAGAGCATTAGAGTAAGTACCATTACCAACATGTTTCTTTCCATCCATGAGTTGGATATCTTATGTGTGTTATAAAGATGAGGTTTAATTTGTAGTACATGTGAAATGTCTTAGGGAAGATAACAAAGTGTGGAGCTGGATGAACACAGCAGGCCAAGCAGCATCGCAGGAGCACAAAAGCTGACATTTCGGGCCTAGACCCTTCAGAGAGATGAAGGGTCTAGGCCCGAAACGTCAGCTTTTGTGCTCCTGAGATGCTGCTTGGCCTGCTGTGTTCATCCAGCTCCACACTTTGTTATCTTGGATTCTCCAGCAACTGCAGTTCCCATTATCACTAATACAAATGTCTTGGGAATCCTGGTTTTTGTGATGGAATGATTATGACAGGTGCAGTTCAAGGTCATTTTGAAAAATCTCTGTACAAGCCACGGGGTGGCATGCCAAGCTTTGAGTGCTCAGGCTGGACTGGAGCTTCTGTGAGCCCTCATGACCATGCAGTCAGTGTGAGCCCATTACAGGCCAATGCTCTGTGCTGCTGAATGTAAGGTTTCCTAACCTTCATAGATTTGCTGCAGATAGGCAACATGGTCACACGCCCAGTGTTTTGGAAGTTTCTAGAATGCATGAATTCAGCAACTACAGCTTTGATACACTTGCATTATTTAATGGGACCCTCAAAAAAAACGTGTCCCCAGAAGTAAATGCCCATTCAAGGGTACAACTGTAGAGTATACCATCTGCACACTGAAACTAAGGCATTGCTAATTGGCAAGTGTGGGAATACCCCACTGTATGGCTTGGTAAGGATCCTGGGATTGAAAGACTTAACGTATAAGGAATGTTTGAGGACTCTGGGTCTCTGCTTGATGGAATTTAGAAGGATGAGCAGGGATCTAATTGAAAGTTACAGAATATTGAACAGCCTTTACAGAGTGGCCATTGGAAAGATGTTTCCATCGGCAGGAGAGACTCTGAGCAGAGAGCACAGCTTCAGAGTAAAGGGAATATCTTTTTTGTAATCGAGCTGAGGAGAGTGTTCAGCCAGAGAGTGGTGAATCCATGGAATTCGTTGCCACAGAAGGCTATGGAAGCCAGGTCATTGAGTATATTTATGACAGAGATAAGTAGTGATTGTCAAGGGGATCAAAGGTTACAGAGAGAAAGCAGGAGAATGAGATTAAGAAACTTAGCCATGATTGAATGGCAGAGCAGACTCAAAGGACCGAATGGCCTCTTTTCTGCTCCTGTGTCTTACGGTCTTATATGTTGCATAATATTCGGTTCCTATCAGAAGAAAAATTGTCAAAACAGTAAAAACAAGAATTAGGTCAGACAAGTTTCAAGGAGAAAGATGGGCAGTCTGATGCTTAAAAGTTGCCATTTCACACTCAATAATCAGGGAAGGTAAGACTGGCATTGTCCAATGTAGATCTGTTTTAATTAGGGTCATAGGGCATTACAGCATGGAAACAGACCCTTCAGGCTAACTCGTCCAATCCAACCAGATATCCTAGTCCATTTGTCAGTATTTGGCCCATATCCTTCTAAACCCATCTTACTCATATACCCCTCCAGATGCCTTTTTAATGTAGTCATTGTACCAGCCTCCACCACCTCCCCTGGCAGCTCATTCCATACATGCACCACCCTCTGCGTGAAGAAGTTGTACCTTGGGTCCTTTTTATAGCTTTCCCCTCTCAACTTTGAACCCAAGCCCTCCAGTTTGTGACTTGCCAAACTAGGAAAAGACCTGGTCTATTCATCTTATCTGTGCCTGTTTATGATCTTATAAACCTCTATAAGTTCACCCCTCAGCCTCTGACGGCCCAGGGAAAGTAACCCGAGCATATTCAGTCTCTTCCCTATTGGTCAAACCCTCCTGGCAACATCTTTATAAATCTTTTCTGAGCCCTTTCAAGTTTCACAACATCATTCATACAGCAGGAAGAACAGAATTGCATGCAGTATTCCAAAAGGTGGCCCAACCATGCCCTGTACAGCTGCAACATGGCTTCCCAACTCCTATACTTGATGCACTGACCAATAAAGGCAGGCAGACCAAATGCTTTCTTCACTGTCCTGTCTACCTGCGATTCCACTTTCAAGGAACTATGAGCCTGTACACTCAAATCTCTTTTTGTTTAGCAGCACCCCTCAGAACCTTACCATTAAGTGTATAAGTCTTCCTCTGATTTGCCTTTCCAAATGCAGCACCTCATATTTATCTAAATTCAACTCCATCTGCCACTCCTCGGCCTATTAGCCCATCTTACCCAGAACTTGTTGTACTCTGAGGTAACCTTGTTCACTGTCCACTACCTCTCCAATTTTGCTGTCATCTGCACACCTACTAACTATACCTTCTATGTTCATGTCAAAGTATTTATGTAAATGACAAAAAGAACTGGACCCAGCACTGATCCTTGTGGCACACTAGTCACAGGCCTCCAGTCTGAAAAGCAACCCTCCACCACCACAATCTGTCTTTTAGCCGCTTATTTACTAGAATAGTTCTTCCTTTTAAGATACAGCAGCCATGTTTAAATCTGGCACTGTGCTGGATATCCTTCCCTTAAGTCAGGGACATTCGCTGTGCAGTCCAATATTCATACAGTCAACCAGGAATGATATGTAATAGGCTCCGATTTTGGCATTATTTCTGGATCTTTTCATTGATCTGTATCTAGAAACCTGTGTTAGCAACTTACACAGTCCAAGGTTTTAGTCATCCCTTCAAGTATTTCCTCCTTGGCCCATTTTATTGGATTTATTTATGCTTCTGTGAAGAAACTTGGAATTTTTCTAATGATAGAAGGGTTTTCTATATGCAAACCATAAGTTGACATGATCAACTTTCTTTTCAACCCCTGGCAGTTCCTTTTTATATGTGATTGTAATCGCAGAGCTTTGATTTACTCCATTATCCTCATTAATTATATGCCAAAGCTGGCCTGTGCGCTTGAGGTAAATACTTTTAACAAAATATAAGAATGGTTTCTTTTACTTGCCAAGAAATGAACAGGTTGTTAAGTAAACCAATTATCACAAGCTACTGAATTAACTTTGAAGTGCAGCTATTATTTTTTTTCAGGTAAACACAGAAATCAATTTGGTAAAGTCCCACAAACAACAATGAGATGGATGATCAGATTATCATTTGGTGTTGATTGATTTAAGATATTTTCCAGGACACCAGAAGAATGCCCTAAACTGCTTCTGGAAATAGCGCTGTTAGACTTCTTTAATGTTGACCGAGGCAGGCAAATAATGTCGCAGTTTGATGTCTCAAACATCCGTTAATGGACAGCTTTCCTAATTCATTGTGCCACATGAGGGGTAATGCGTAGCCAAGTTAAAGCTGCCTTTTCATACTGCATTGATTTTGACATCTGTCAAATTATGTAAATTTATAGCCAGTGCTAGTTTTTGTAGAAAGGAGAAAGTACTGTCACAAGAAATGAGTATTTGCTACAGAATATTAAATATGAAAACTGTTAATTGCTTTCAAACTTTAGAGTAAGCACATAGCTAGACTATCTCCATTGAAAAGTTTGAAATAGATGCCAAAAGTCATTAAGTACCCATGTTTGAAGCTTGGATATTAGTTTGAACGGGGCATTGACTGGACTGTTTAATACACACCTGAGATTTAATCAACATTTATAGCCCATCGTTAATTCCTCCTCAGAAGGTGGTAGAGCTTGTGAGTCACTTTAACCAATGCATCCTTTGTACCATGGGTATACAAGCAATGCTGTTCCTTTCAACGTTCAGAATTTTATTAATGAGCCATGACTATCATATTTATTGTGTTATTGATTTATTTTCTGGCTTCTAGACTCAGGTTGCAGAATCCTCTGCAGTATCGTTAAATACAGCACTCTACCATAGAATAGCATTTTGAAATTATTGTATTGGAGAGAACTGGAAATTAATGCCAGAAGAGCTTGGAGTTCACGTCCCATTCCTACGTGAGCATTAAGCTTTGCTTCTCATCAGATTTTGGTTCAAAGATTGGCAGAAAATAGATTAAGGAAATTATTAATTGAAAGAATCTTTTTGTGAGGGAATTTTAGAATTATCCACATGATTAGAGTGGCATCCAGGCCAGAGCAGGTAGTAATGATCAACTCTGTCTCCAACAGTAAGTTCACAAGTATGCCTGATTATTTGCTGAGACCAGTGCACAAAATATTCTATTTAATTTGAATCAAATTGAGCACAATGGGATTTCGATTCATAATCTCTGGGTTTCAGGTCTGTTACATCAACCTCAAGGCTACTATGGCTGCGCTGGATAGTGGGTGTTTCATTTATATTGATTGGATCTGTCTATTAAAGAAGCAATTAATTGCCATGTTTCCCATCATGTTTTGGTTTCTATCGATAGCTGTCATAGTTACAGACCTGCATTGGGAGCAGATAGCTTCACAGTAGAATAATACATGCATAGGAAAGGAGGAGAGCTTTAAGGATGTGTACTTTTTTTAAAAACAAACACTAAAGCAGAATTTATAATGCATTACTCATTTCAGTCTAATGGAAAATGTGATCAAAAATGATATTTTCACGTTTTTAGAATGAATTAGCTAAATGTGGAATTTTTTGGCTCCAGCCATTTCTCTTTCAATTTAGTTTCTTCTCTCTTTTTTTTCATATTAATTCCAACTGCAGTGTACAATGGAGTATATTTGTGATGTCATAACACCTCTACTGTACTGAATTTGTTGTTAAAGATAGGATAATTATTTGTATTCCAGCCACAGCCCTAGTTAATGTACAAGTTCCTGTTCTTGTCGATGCAAGGATGAGAACTGCTTGCTGAAGAATTGTTTGTCACATGGTTCTTTTCCATTTCTCACTCTTTCTCTCTGCCACCGTTCCCAACTCAACAACGTTCAGTATATTGGTCATATGGTTGGTCTGAATTTTAGCTGGTTTGCATAAATGCCACGGATTATGTAGCGCAATCTGTCAGGAAAAGACATAAACTGATACAGTAAGATATACAACATTAATGTCTGTTACGTCCCACTGACTAATGTTCCCAGCAATCTTTGTTGAGATGCATTGAAATTTCTGGCCAGGAAGACATTACTGCTGCGGCTGCTCCTCATGAACCTTCAGCTTAAATTAACGATCTGCCAGATTCAAAAGAAAGAACTCTCGAGGCTTAATGGTAGTTTTATTTGGCAATGTGTAATAAACAGTTAAGTCTTTTTATGTTGGTATTTTCTTGTTCTTTATTATGTTAATTATTTAAATTTCTGGAATACAGTGTCTTTTGTTGAGCTACACTATGCTGCAGTAAAAACATGAGCACGTGCCAAATCTGAGTTCTTAGCTGTGGCTAACCATTAGAGGAACAAGTTTGGGAATTCCACCAGATGCCTTTCCTCACACTGCTTTAATATTGACGATTGGTGTCAATCGATAACTTTGTGGCAATAGTCTGGAAGAAGATCAGTGGTTCACTTCCTTGGTTCAGACTCCTACAGCATTTATGTAATTTTATGCTAAATCCCAAATTAGACCAAGGATAGGCTAGAATTTGAAACTTAACTGTAGTGATGATGAAAAACCCTCAAAAATTACATCCAAGTCAAGAGAGAACGGAAGTAATAATACGTAGATTTTTAACGCTATACTTTTGGTGTCTTGGTTTCCATTTTCAGCATAGTCCGGTGCAAACTACCTTCTCCAAAGTGCGACAAAAGATCATCTGAATAGTTTCTGGTGAGGGGAGTTGGATGGTCAGGAACCCTATTACCTTCCAAAACTTGATAATTCTTGTTTGAAAGTAAATTTAATTCACATTCAATATCACCTTTATATTGCAAAACTATTATTGGAAGTTTAAATGTTAGTCTTGCATGTTATAAGCTGGGTACATATACTAATGTAGATAGTGTCCATATGCGCACGTGTGTGTGCATTGATTTGTGAAAAGAAATTGGCATTTTCCATGTCTGTTCTGGTTTGAGTAAATTGTTGCTGTAGGAATATTGCAGTATTTAGAAGCACAAGTCTTGGGAAACTCTGTACCTGCAGCAATAATGATGGTGAATATTAAGAGGATAACAGAATGATTGGCCATTTGAATTAACCACTAAGTGAACCAAGATGTGTCCCCACCACCCAAGCTATCTGCAAAAAAAACTCTGAAGAGATATCAACTATTTCATTGTATGAAGCTGTCATCAGCAGATCATGTTACAGCAATTGCCTGTTCGGTGGTTGTTTTGGGCCATATAGTCTTGAAATTCAGCAAGGGTTGCTTATTCAGGACATATAATTAACATGAGGTGGCCTGATCTGATCCTTTAGCCTTGGATTTTTCTGAAAATTAACTCTCTCAAAATCCAGGAATTGTGAGAGTTCAGGCATTTAGCTATTTTAGATGGTCAAAGAAACGATGTTGAAGATAATCTATAAATGCCATTATTTCAGTTTCCAATCCCTGCAGCTCATCATAGCTGCAGATTGTTTCTAGTCATCACTAATGAAGCCTTAACTGGAAGCTCAATGCTCCCCAGGCACCAACACTTCCCTCTGAACAACAGCAAACTACCAAACAGCAAGCAACTGTAAACGATTTCTTTTTTTGAATTTAATTTGCCTTAAGAGTTAACATGTGGGATCAGAAAAGGTACCATTGAAGAGTTTTTCTACAAAGTTGCTGCTGAAAGTTGACAACAGCGAAGCAGGTCATTTTGGAGAAGAGAAGGAGCCTGGAACAGGACATAACTATGTAAGTGAAATCATGAATGAAATGTGGGCCAGCTCTAAGGTCAACATGTTTCTTACAGCCAAATTTAAAAAAAATTGGTTGTCTACAACAAGAATAGAGGAGAAGGAGTTTTGACTTATTGTTTAATTTGTTTCAAGATTCCCAAATGGAATATTGAGAATATGGTTCCCCTCATCTTATCTAAAGGGCCATGACTCATGTCATGACCAGGAAAGGGGAGATGCCATTTGACCAAACATGTCCCCATGTGGCTACCTTACAAATATATTGTATGTCCAAAACATCAACTGTACATTACTATATTAGGGATATCTGATTTTGATAGTTGACCCTTTTGCTGATTGTTTTTGTTTTTGGCTATCACAATCAACATTTATTAAAAAAGTCTTTTCTCAGTATTGCATCAAGTTTTGAAGTTTCATAGTTCAGATAAATTGTTGAATTATTTTGAAGATGGTTTTGTAAAGTGCCTCATATAATACTTGCTCAGAAATGTAAGCCAATGATAAAAGTGGAAGAACTTCCTTCAGCAGCCTTGGAAGCGCTCGTAAACCTTTTCCTAGAATTTTCCAGTTTTGTTTTTGTGTGTCTCTTGGGATGAAATAGTTCAGAGTTCAATTGCATTTAGTTTTATAGAAAACTGAACTGCACTTCTGTGCCATTTGTGAGTAAGAACTGACATATTTTGAGATTGAGGAGCGTAATCCAATTCAGTTCGTAGTGTTAGTAGGGTTTATGTCCATGAAGGGATTTTTAAATATGATTGCATCATAAACTGACAAATGATTTAAATTGTAAAATTGTCTAATTTGTATTGATGCAAAAGCTTTAGCTGGAAATGCTAATACTAATTTTATCTGATAACATGTCAAATGCATCAGACATGCAGAAAGCACTCACCAGTGACAGTATTGCTCGAGCAGCATGTTTGCTGACTCTGGGACAACTTGAATACGGAGTTCATCTCTTCAGTGTTCCCACTGTGCGTGTAAAGATTAGCATCACATTGAGTTGGTACACAATACTCCAAAAATGGCCTCACCAGTGTCCTGTACAACCTCAACATAATGTCCCAACTCCTGTTCTCAACCATTTGAGCAATGAAGGCAAGCGTGCTAAATGCCTTCTTAACCACCCTGCCTACCTATGATGCAACTTCCAAAGAACTATGTACTGAAACCCCCAGGTCTCATTATTCAACAACACTACACAGAGTCCTACCGTTAACTGTATAAGTTATGGAAAATAAAGGCCACTTGGGCCTAGCACTGTACACACAGGAGTGTTATCATTTCACTGACCTGTGTGATCATCACTCTGGGGCATGACCACCTGTTTTAAGCTTTTCTCCTTTGCCTCCTGCCCTGATAATATGACTGACTCCATGCAATCATTAATACGCTGGATTAATTCAAATATTTTTCCTAAGCTAAATTACTTGCTCCTAATGCTGTCCTACTCATACTTGATTTAATTTTTATTTTAACTGATTCTTTCTTCCCCCACCCCACCAAACCCTTTAGCCGTAAATGTCTCTGCACATTCAGCTGAATCGTGAATCTGCTGCCTGACAGATAGTGAGAGCAAAATCAAGAGTAACTTTCAAAAACTACAGAAGAGAGAATTTCTGCATGACTGAGGGGAAACAATGAGGAATTGTGATTAATAGGATGACTTTCAAAGAAGCAAAAAGGCAGTAATGGATTTTAAAACATCAAAAATTCAAAGAATCAGTCAATACAATACCACAGAGGAGGGTCACACTGCTAAGTAATTAAATCGTTACATTAATTGGATATTTTAAAAACTGAAATGGTACCTTTTTTAAATATGGGTGTGAGGCTGGAAAAGCACAGCAGGTTAGACAGCATCCAAGGAGCAGGTAAATCGGTGTTTTGGGCTGAAACCTTTTTTTTACACTTTGTGATAAGGGGACGAGCAGGGATGGCAGTGCAGGTAGAGGAATGTTCCACCTGCATGATGTTTGAGGTGAGGGACGCCATTAGTGTTCCATCCAAGTACATCTGCAGGAAGTGCACCCAACTCTTGCTCCTCCAAGGCCGTGTTAGGGAACTGGAGCGGGAGCTGGATAAATTTCGGATCATTCAGGAGGCAGAGTCTGTGATAGACAAGAGTTACAGAGAAGTAGTTACTACTAAGCATGAAGAAAGCTGGGTAACTGTTTGAAGGGGGGAAAAAGCAGCCAGTGCAGGGATCCCCTGTAGCCGTTCCCCTGAAAAACAAGTATACCGTTTTGGATGCTGTTGGGGGGGACGACTTAGCAGGGGCATGCAGTAGGGAGCAGGTCTCTGGCACAGAGTCTGTCCCTCTTGCACAGAAGGGAAGGGGGAATAGGAAGAGAGTGTTTAGTCATTGGGGACTCCATAGTTAGAGGGACTGATAGAAGGTTTTCCGGGAACGAAAGAGACTCAAGGTTGGTGTGTTGCCTCCCAGGCGCCTGGGCCTGTGATGTCTCGGATCCTGTCTTTGGGGTCCTGAAGGGAGAGGGTGACCAGCCCCAAGTCATGGTCCACATAAGCACCAACGACATAGGTAGAAAGAGGGATAGGGATGTCGGGCAGGATTTTGGGGAGCTAGGGTGGAAGCTGAGAGCTAGAACAAACAGAGTGGTTATCTCTGGTTTGTTACCCGTGCCACGTGATAGCAAGGCAAAGAACAGGGAGAGATTTCAGCTGAACACGTGGCTGCAGGGATGGTGCAGGAGGGAGGGCTTCAGGTATGTGGACAATTGGGGCTCATTCTGGGGAAGGTGAGACCTCTACAAATGGAACGGTCTCCACTTGAACCAGAGGGATACTAATATCCTGGGTGGGACATTTGCTAGTGCTATTCGGGTGGATTTAAACTAGCTCAGCAAGGGGATGGGAAACTGAGGTGTAGTTCCTGTACTCAGGAGGAAGAGAGTAGGGAGGACATGGACAGGATTTCACTGTCACAAGAGTGTGCTGGCAGACAGCAAGCTGGTTTGAAGTGTGTCTACTTCAACGCCAGGAGTATTAGGAATAAGGTAGGTGAGCTTGCAGCATGGATAGGTACCTGGGACTTCGATGTTATGGCCGTTTTGGAGACATGGATAGAGCAGGGTCAGGAATGGATGTTGCAGGTTCCAGGGTTTAGATCTTTCATTAAGATCAGGGAAGGTGGTCAAAGAGGGGGAGGTGTGGCTTTATTAGTCAAGGACAGTATAACGGTGGCTGAAAGAACTTTTGACGAGGACTCGTCTACTGAGGTGGTATGGGCTGAGGTCAGAAACAGGAGAGGAGAGGTCACACTGCGGGGAGTTTTTTTATAGGCCTCCGCCAGGTTCCAGGGATGTGGAGGAGAGGATTGGCAAAACGATTCTGGGCAGGAGTGAAAGGAACAGAGTGGTCATTATGGGAGACTTTAACTTCCCTAACATTGACTGGAATTGCTATAACTCTCGTATGTCAGATGGAACAGTTTTTGTCCAATGTGTGCAGGAGGGTTTCCTGACACAGTATGTCAAAGGGCAGACAAGGTGGGAGGCCACACTGGATCTGGTACTTGGTAATGAACCAGACCAGGTGTTTGATTTAGTGGTAGGTGAGCACTTTGGAGAGAGTGACCATAATTCGGTTATGTTTAGTTTAGCGATGGAAAGGGATAGGAAGATGCCACAAGGCAAGAGTTACAGATGGGGGGAAGGGCAATTATAATGCGATTAGGCAAGACTTAGGAGGCATAGAATGGGGTAGCAAAATGCAGGGGATGGGGACAATTGAAATGTGGAGCTGGTTTAAGGAACAGATGTTGCATGTCCTTGTCAGGCAGGGAGGAAGCGATAAGGTAAGGGAACTGTGATTTACGAAAGAAATTGTATCTCTTAAGCGAAAGAGGGAGGCTTATGTGACGATGCGATAGTTCAGATGAGGTGATGGAGAGTTACAGATTAGTTAGGAAGGATTTAAAGAGAGATTTAAGAAGAGCAAGGAGGGGGCATGAGCAGACATTGGCAGGTAGAATAAAGGAGAACCCTAAAGCTTTCTATAGGTATGTGAGGAATAGGAGGATGACTAGGGTAGGAATAGGGCCAGTCAAAGACAGAAGTGGGAGATTGTGTGTGGACTCTGTGGAGATTCGAGAGGTACTAAATGAATATTTCTCATCTGTTTTCACTCAGGAAAAGGAGAATATTGTAGAGGAGAAGACTGAACTGCGGGCTGCTAGAATTGAAAGCATTGAGGTTAGTAAGGAGGAGGTGTTATCAATTCTAGAAGGTGTGAAGGTGGATAAATTCCCTGGGCCGGATGGGATTTTTCCGAGGATACTCTGGGAAGCTATGGAGGAGGTGGTGGAACCTTTTGACCTTGATCTTTGAGTCCTCATTGTCTACAGGCTTAGTACCAGAGGACTGGAGGATTACAAATGTTGTGCCCTTGTTCAAGAAGGGCAGTAGAGATGACCCAGGTAATTATAGACCTGTGAGCCTCATGTCTGTTGTCGGAAATGTTTTGGAAAAGATTGAGAGATAGGATTTATAACCATCTAGCAAGCAACAATTCGATTAGATATAGTCAACATGGATTAGTCAAGGGCAGTTCATGTCTCAAACCTCATTGAGTTTTTTGAGAAGGTGACCAAGCGTGTGGATGAAAGTCCAGCAGTTGACGTGGTGTACATGGACTTCAGTAAAACCTTTAAGGTTCCACATGGTAGGTTATTGGAGAAAATACGGAGGCATGGGATTGAGGGAGATTTAGCAGTTTGGATTAGAAACTGGCTTTCTGTAAGAAGGCAACATGTGGTCGTTGATGGAAAATTTTCAGCCTGGAGTCTGGTAACTAGTGGTGTGCCTCAAGGATCTGTTTTGGGACCACTGCTGTTTGTCATTTTTATAAATGACTTGGGCACAGGCATAGGTGGATGGGTTAGTAAGTTTGCAGATGACACTAAAGTCAGTGGTGTGGTGGACAGTGTGGAAGAATGTTTCAGGTTGTAGGGACACTTGGATAAACTGCAGAATTGTGCTGAAAGGTGGCAAATGGAGTTCAATACGGATAAATGTGAGGTGATTCACTTTGGGAAGAATAATAGGAAGGCAGAATACCAGGCCAATGGAAGGATTCTTGATCGTGTGGATGTGCAGAGGGATCTTGGTGTCCATGTACATAGATCCCTGAAAGTTGCCACCCAGGTTGAAAGTGCTTTTAAGGAGGCTTACGGTGTGTTAGGTTTTATTGGTAGAGGGATTGAGTTCCGGAGCCGTGATGTCATGCTGCAACTGTACAAAACGCTAGTGCGGCCTCACTTGGACTATTGCGTGCAGTTCTGGTCGCCTCATTACAGGAAGGATGTGGAAGCATTGGAAAAGGTGCAGGGGAGATTTACCAGGATGTTGCCTGGTCTGGAGCACAGGCCCTATGTAGAAAGGCTGAGGGATTTGGGTCTCTTCTCGTTGGAGAGAAGAAGGCTAAGAGGGGATTTAATAGAGACATGCAAGATGATCAGAGGATTAGATAGGGTGGACAGTGAGAGTCTTTTCCCGAGGATGATGACGTCAGCTTGTACAAGGGGGCATAGCTACACATTGAGGGGTGATAGATTTAAGACCGATGTCAGAGGCAGGCTCTTTGCTCAGAGAGTGGTAAGAGCGTGGAACGCCGTGCCTGCCAATGTAGTTAACTCAGCCACCTTAGGGGCATTTAAACAGTCCTTGGATAAACATATGGACGATGATGATGGGATAGTGTAGGGGGATGGGCTTAGATTAGTTCACAGATCGGCGCAACATTGAGGGCCGAAGGGCCTGTTCTGGGCTATGTTCTATGTTATTTTTGTACATTAATTCCATTCGTTTGGATTCTTGTTTGAGCTGGCATTCTGTACTGCTGCTTTTCTGAAGTTAATTTCCTCTGTAATCACAAGAAACAGGAGCTGAACTGAGCTGAATGGCGTACTCCAATCAGATCTGATTGTAGCTCATGTCTACGTTTCTGTGTGTCCTTTATAATCCTTGGTTCTGTGGTCAAACAAAAGTCTGGAATACACTCAGTAATCCTGCTTCACTGTTCACAGTGGGGAGAATTTCAAAGACTGAATATCCTCTGCAGAAAAAAAAACTCATCTGAGCCTTATTTAGGTTGCCATCTAATTCTAGATTTCCCTAGGAAAGGAAATATCCTCCTGAACATTTACCCTGTCTAGCTCCCTCAGAATCTTATATGTCTCAATAGGTCATTCTTCGCTGTCTGTCCAGTTTAATAATATCATGTTTTTCTATCTTTTGTGTCAAAGGGGAGAACCACACATTTTCTCACACTGTGCTCCATCTGCCAATTTTTTTCCCCACTCACTTAACCTACCTACATCCTTTAGTGGGCTCTTTGTATCTTCCTCACAACTTTATTCCATAACTGTCTGTCTTATTTTCAGCAAATTTGCCTGCAATGCTGTCGTACCTTAATCTAAATAATTTAAGATTCCAGCACTGAACCCACATTTCACTAGTTAGAGTTTGCAAACCTGAAAATTATCCACTTAGCCTCTCTTTCCTGTTAGTTAGCCAATGCTTAATCTGTGTTAATATATCAGTCCCAACGTAGTGAGCACCTATCTTGTGCAGTCACCTTTTTTAATGTGGCACCATTTATTGAAAGTTCTTTTTGAAATTCAGGTACTCTCCATCTGCATGTTCCACTTTATCTATTCTCTTGTTATGCTCTCAAAGAGCTCAAATAAACAAGTCAAATATAATTTAACTTCTACAAAAGCATATTGACTTAGTTTGACCTTCTTTAGAAAACTATAATGCAATCAGTTAGTTCAGCACCTGGATGGCTGGCTTATGATGTAGAGTGATTCCACAGCACAGATTCAGTTCCTACTCTGGTTGAAGTTACCATGAAGGACTCCTCTTCTCTCCTCTAATGGTGACACTTGCATTAAAACACCACCTTGAGATAGCAGCACTATGGTGCAAAGAACAGTTTGCTAATTCAGAGAATTATAACCATCATCCAGGTTACGAGGTGGCCCATACACTGCCGAGGAAGTTGATGCTAAAATACTATATTGTTAAAATAGTTTGATGTGAAAGATAGAATCATTATTAATCTATGCATTTCATTGCAATAAATAAAACTTTGAAGCTGAAAAAAATTAGACAGTAGTGTAACTGCCTTAAATATGATATTTACTTCGGTGGTATACTGCTCCTACGATGGATCTAGCTCAAGCTTGTGGAAGGAATGGGTTCTCTCTCAACTATTCAAAGTTAAAGTGCTTTTGTGGATATTTGAAAGTCCTTCAGCAATGGTGATTTACCATGATAACAGGCCCAACAACTTGCATATGGATTTGGAGAGGAGATACAAGTTGTATTAACTGCTCATCGTGTCCTGTATTCTGCAGTATTAAATTACAATTTGAGTCAATCTGTATTAAAGGTTAAAGTTAATCGCAATTTTTAATGAAAGACCTTGAAAATCACAGAAAAGGCATGTTATGCAAGCTTTTGCCCTGGACAAGTGCAAGAATGGTAGATTTCAAGTAATCATAGTTTATACCACAAAGGAAAAGCATGCTGGCGTTTGGCAGAGGAGCCATGGAGAAACACAACAGGAATTCAAGGATAATGAAATGTGAGGCTGGATGAACACAGCAGGCCCAGCAGCATCTCAGGAGCACAAGATGCTGCTGCTGGGCCTGCTGTGTTCATCTAGCCTCACATTTCATTATCTTGGATTCTCCAGCATCTGCAGTTCCCATTATCACAGGAATTCAAGGATCCCCATACTCCCAAGCAATTCAAAAATTGGCCTAAAGCCTGAAAATATTCCCTTTGATTGTAGAGATCAGGTTTCTGTGTGTGAATGGTTAATAAATAAAGTAGATTATAAGCTGAACCGTTCATCTTAAATTTTGTGTTAGTGAAGCAATTTGTACACCAACAATTAGCATATGCTAGTCATCCGTGGAATCATGTCTATTAGGTGTTTTAATTTTGGTTTTGTAAATGAGGGCTGTCTGAATATGGCCTGTACTGTGTTTATCACAAGGAAATTCAGTAACGTGCTATTTGAGAGTTATAGATCACAGTCAGCCAGCCAGCCTATACTTTTAAAACCAAAAACAAAACATCTGCTGTTACGTGTGATTTCATAACAGGAAGCACTTGCTGAACAACTATGAGTATGCTAACAGTAGCATGAATAACCAATTTTAGACAATTGGTCAAACTCATTATATGTTCATTTATGCTTGCTAGAAATGACATGCATTTGTGCACCAGGACCAGTTGTCAGTAAACAAAACATTATGCTCAGGCTTTGCAGCTCATCTGAATTACCTCAGCCCATGGAGCTCCAGTAACTCCACATGACTTTGTTTGAGGTAATGCCATAGAGAATATGTCAACTTTGCAATCAATAAGCAGGCTGTTCTCTGTAGTATGAATAGTTGCGTCTACTTTGAAATTGACATTCTTTATGTCTGTCCCTAACAACCCAAGATGGAAGATTACCTATTGTGTCTCTTTTCAACAATATGCAAGTTTTATAGTTGAGGACTGATTGGCTGTTACTGTTAGCAGAATCGAGCTTTTGGATTTGAATATATCCTTCTGAAGGTTAGCACCATTTATTTCCAATTCTGTGTCTGAACTTAGTGACAACCTTTTCCTACACTGAAAGAGCCATATGTGAGTAAGTGATTTGTGTAATTATGCATTTGGGCAGACAGGTGTCAAGCAGGCATTCTGTTTGCCTGATAGCAAACCACTCAAGGAAAACTTCACCTATTTAAGCAAATGTTGTTGCAGATGGACAAGCAGAAGCTTGTGGGTTCCAATTTTTTTTTAATTGCTAACATACACAACAAGCTGTAAGTGAAGACATCTTTAGTTACATTTCTGTAAGTCAATCTTTTGGTTCAAGTAGTGTAATGAAATGTAGGCATTGAGCTTTTTAGTCAATTTTACATTGAAGGAAGCAACTAGCTATTTTTAAAACTCTCTTGCACTGAGCACTTAGGGCAATCGGAGAAATCCAAAATCTATTTTCGTTAATCAAGGAAATTTTATTACGTCGATATTAGGCTTCTTTGACCACTATTGTGATAATCACAGCTATCAATTTAGTAGCCAGTCTCTGCTCTTTATTAAGTATAATAATACTATTGTAACACCTGTAACTCTTCCAGATGGAATATTGTACTGGGGTTTCTCTTTTTTTGAGATACTGGTGAGGACTGAAATCCTCTTCCTGGACTTCTTTACAGGCAATATCAGCATCAACTACCTTCTAACGTAGATAGAAACTGTTAATATTTAGTTGCTGAGTTAGTAGGAACTGCAGATGCTAGAGAATCTGAGATAACAAGGTGTAGAGCTGGATGAACACAGCAGGCCAAGCAGCATCAGAGGAGCAGGAAAGCTGACGTTTCAGGCCTAGACCCTTCAGAAAGTGTCAGCCTTCCTGCTCCTCTGATGCTGCTTGGCCTGCTGTGTTCATCCAGCTCTACACCTTGTTATCTAGTATTTAGTTGCTGTCAGTATATGTCTTGTCCAAAATCAGTATTTTACAGACTGTGTGCTTTATTGTTCAAATTGCCCATAAAACCTGAAAGCATTGAGCCATAATTTGCTTTGCGAAACATCTCTTGCGATTTGCCGATGGTTTGATTTGCACATGTAAATTTCAATTTTGCTCTGCCAACTAGTTGAAAAGGAGGGTTGATAATATCACAGTGGAGCAACTAGACACCTGAGTCTTGAGTGAACAGGGCCAGCAATCATTGACCAATCAGACTGAAGAGTTAGAAAGAAAGCAGCGTTGGAAGTAATAAGTAAGTATAAATTACAATTAAAATTCATTGCCTATTACATTTTTAAAATCTCCAACCATTAAAACGTGAAGCAATAAGATTGGACACTATTTGTGTTTAATTTTCTGTTCCAGACGCTGTTCATTTTTGTTGCTCACAGTGTTATATGTACACACTTGGAATGACTCACTAACTTTTTCAAGTGAGTTTACTTTGTATCTACTGCTCAAGTATAGTTTCATGCCTATAACTGGTAAACCACAGCAAGATGCTGTTATTGCAAACTGAGACTACAATTATTGGGTTTCTGCATTTATATTTGCATTTGCCCTTGCTAGTTTCCTGTAGCATTTGATGGAAGGTATGCTATCATTTTTGCTGGAGGATTTCCAAAATAAGGTAGCATGTGCATGTGCCATCTATCAATATTTGTTGGGGGAGGCAGTGGGTGATGGAGCTCGTGGTGTTGGTGAGACGAATCCTTAATCAGCAATGGATCAGCTTCACTTCAGTCTATTTAACACAAACTTAGTCTGACAATGGACTGGACTGGACTGTAATAGTTTCTCAGAATTGGTTCCTGCTGCATAAGGGATTTTGACAAATTGCAAGAGCAGTCTAATTTCCTGGAAAACGTGGACATATCATGGGAGACAGCTGTCAACAAAAGGGAAGATAATTGACTGAATTCATCATTTATATCCAATGTATGTTCTGTCAAATAAGGGAAAACCATATCTGAGGACCAGATCTCCTCCTACCTGATACAAAGCTCATGGTTTTATACGGATTGTGTCATTTTTATTTTTGTGCCTTTAAAAACTGTGGAGTGTAGTAAGATAACTGTTTTTTAAAACAGAGATTTACCAGGATGACTGGATAATATCATGGCAAGAAATTTGATACCTGTAATGAGCTCTGTCTCTTTGTGGTTGTGGGTTCCTCAATGCGCAGACAATCAGGAGCCAAGGAGATGTTCACAAGTGAGAGCAGACCAGACTTCCGGTAAATATCTGGTGCAAGGACATTAAGCTAGAGACGGTTCAGATGAGATTTACCAGGGTGTTGCCAGGCGTGGAAAGTTTGAGTTATAGATTCTGGATAGGCTAGGAATTTTGTTTCATTAAGTGTAGGAGATTAAGAGGTAACCTTTTATTGAGATTTATAAACTCATGAGGGGTATAGTTTGTTTTTTTTTCTCTAGGATGAAGGATTTCAAGACTGGGGGCAGATTTTTAAGGTGAGATGAGAAAGACTTTAAATAAAAGATGAGGAGCAATTTTTTTTACCGAGTGGTTTGCGTGTGGAATGAACATCCCTGAGGAAGTGGTGGACGTGGACACAGTTAAAATGTTTAAAACATTTGGATAATGAATAGGAAGTATTTGGAGGGATATGAGCCAAGTGCAGGCAGGTGGGATTGGTTTAGTTTGGGATTATGTTCAGCATGGGCTGGTTGGACTGAGGGTCTCTTTCCATGCTGTGTGACTCTGACCTCTGACAGTGCAACTTTCACTGAGCACTGCTCTGCAATTTCAGGCTGAATTTTTGTACTCAAATTCTGGCGCAGGACTTGGACCCACAGTCTTCTGATTGAATCCAAGGTGCTGCCAACATAGCTACAGCTGATTTGATTTGATTTATTGTTGTTTCACTTACCGTGACCGAGTGAAGTGTATTGTTTTGCAAGCTATACAGGCAGATTGCACCATACAAAGTGCATCGGGGAGCAGAACAGAGTGCAGAATACGGTGTACCACAGACGGTACGGAGAGAGATCAACATTAAGATTTGAAAGGTCGTTCAAAAGTCTGAGAACAGTGGGGAACAGAGGGATGAATTTGTCCCACCTTAGCTTTCACCTTCATGAATTACCAAATTATGATCTTCCCCATAATCAAGTCAATGACCCAATTTTACTTAATTCCCATCAGGTGTCCTGTACAGCATTATAGTTCTTACTATTTTGGCTCAGTGATTGCTGTCTCATCTCTGTCCAAAGCTTGTTGGTTTAAGGCCTAGTCTAAAGAACTGAACGTGTAATCTGGGAATGATGGGGTGTGGTGCATTTCTGCTGAGGTTCTGCATTTCTAATTAGATTTGAAAACTATTTATCCATTTGAGTGATCACTCCTTGGCCAATACCACAAGAAAGCAGGTCACCTCACCACTTAACTCATTGCTCTCTAGGTTCCAGCACCAGCAATCCACTGCTGTGCTTCATGACATTACCGCAGTAACTACACACTTTTTTTCAACATTTAAGAATTGTGGCATGCCCAACATTGGTGAAAGGTGCTACAGAAATGGAAATTGTACTTCCATTTCTCATTTTTGAAGGTTTTTTTATTGCTTATTTCCTTGATTTACGTTTGTCATATTTAATGAAAGAAATTAAACAATGTCACAAGTTAATTCTTTTCATGTGCTGCATCTTGCACTTGCAAAGAAAAGAATTTGACCTGAATGTTTAATTGAGAAATTAAAGGTATGATGTTTGAAGACTGAGTCATTTCAAGTCTGGGTTGTGTAACTCATTGAGACATTGTTTCTCCAGTCCTGTTTGGGGCAATGTGGCAAGAACTCTCCACCTGAACTGGTGCATCACAATCTCTTTTGGTCCAGCCCAGGTGGTGTTCCAATTTTCAAGTCTTTCTTAAATGTAGGGTGATCAGTCCTGTCTTCCTTTTCCATCTGATAGCATCAATTGTGCTGTCACTGTTGTAGTGAGTGCATCCAGGAAGACGAATATGGGGCCTGTCAGTCTTGATTTGTTTCTCCAGTAGAATGGCCAGTACCTCCTGACCATTACTCGAATATACTGCTTTGTTAGCAATTGAGAGGCTGTTTCAGATATTCAAGTTGGTCTTTGTCATTGCTGGACAAGACTTGATTTACGCTAGAAAAATGTATATGTGTTTATTGGTTGAGAACTGAATTATGCTTAGTTTCAGTGCCCTCCGAGAAATAGACTGCCAACACTTGCTCAGCTTGTGAAGAGTGATCTTTCTGGGAATGTGCTGAAGTGCTTCCAGCATTCATGAAATTGTATGTTTTGCTGTAGTCAACAACTTCAGGCAGAAAGGAATTATTCAGTGCAAGTTGTTGATTAAATGGATGCTGACAAAAGCTGTCAATCAATGCTCCCAAACAAAATTCAGTTCTGTTTTTCTGTTGGTGACTTAGTAACAATTGATGACCAAGGCCTTCTGTGAATCACAAGAGTTTCATTGACTTTATAATCAAGAGCAGATCACCAGCGAATGAATTGACAGTGTTAACCACTTCTCCTCAGGGAGAAGACTTCTCTGTCATTACCTCCAACCCCACCTAAACAGGAAAATACTAACAAAAGCATTTTTCTTTAAAACCTAACTGCAAATTTAGCAGATCATTAAGGGGAGAATTTTCATTTTTATTAATGAATGTGCTGTTTTTGAAAACTGCGCATAATCAAAGATTTTTTTCTGCAGCATTTATCAATATTCGTTTTAATTTGATTTAGCAACTTGTCATGCTGCCAAAATGTCTGTCAAAATTTACAGAATGGGCAGATTTTGCATATAACATTTTTTCCCCAGTTGAATAATGTAAGTACGTTTGTTTTTTTGTTGCAGATTGGAAAGCCACTTAGTCAAAATTCTGCTGCTGTGACGGATTTCCCTGCTTGATTTTTATTTTGCTGCAGCTCATCCAAGACTGAAGTTTGCTAGTTTTGTGAGACATAATGTGTAGTGTAGGCATTATGTTTAATTTATGGTAGTGTAACTGATGGTAGCACCCTCAGTGGGCTTGTAACAATAAAATGCATGTGCAAACACACAAAATGTGATTATCAAGCTGTTCTGGGGTGTTTGTTCCGTGATGTACAATAATAGGTGACTAGAAACATTTGGTTCCTCCCAAAATTTTTGATAATGATTGAGTTGCTGATGTTGGTTGGTTGTTACATTTTACTGCTACATCTAAACATTTCTGGTATGTTGATATGGTAATTAACCTCAGTTACGAGCATCAGAATTGAGAGGTAGACTGTATAGTCCCTCAGGCCTGCTCTACCATTCTGTAAAATCATGCCTGATATATTTGTGCTTTTGAATTTCTGAATTCCAAGCTACCCCTGTTTGACCCCCGATTCCGTTGCCTAACAAAAATCAACCTTAAAAATATTAAATGAGCCTCCCTCCACTGCCTTTTTGAGGCAGAATGTTCCAAACTAATCAATCACTTGCTTACTCCCTGTATCAATCCAGTAAGTTTCTGTTGAACCATTGTCAATGCAATAACATCCATCCTTAAGGACGGAAACACAAATTGCACACAGTATACAGAATATGACCTCACCAGTATTCTCTATAAATGAAGAATATGTGATGAAAGGTATAACTTACACATATTAATTTTTTTAGTTTGGATTTCAAACTAGTGGAATACTAGTCTAGATTTAGACTTTACTGAAGGGAACATGACTTAAAAGTTTGTAGACGTTCCAAAATTTGGCAGTATAGTTATATATCCAGAGCCTCTGACTAAACCTGTCATCTATTTTCTAAGGGTCTGTATCCCTTTGCTCCCTGCCCATCCATGTACCTGCCCAGATACATCTTAAAAGACACCATCGTGTCTGCGTCTACCACCTCCGCTGGCAACGTGTTCCAGGCACCCACCACCCTCCTGTGTAAAGAACTTTCCATGCATATCTCCCATCAACTTTCCTCCTCTCACTTTGAACTCGTGACCCCTAGTAATTGAGTCCCCCACTCTTGGGGGAGAGAAACTTCTTACTATCTACCTTGTCTATACCCCTCATGATTTTATAGACCTCAATCAGGTCCCCTCTCAATCTCTGTCTTTCTAATGAAAGTAATCCTAATCTACTCGACCTTTCTTCATAGGTAGCGCCCTCCCTACCAGGGAACATCTGGTGAGCTTCCTCTGCACCCTCTCCAAAGCATCCACATCCTTGGTAATGTGACGACCAGAACTGTACGCAGTACTCTAAATGTGGCTGAACCAAAGTCTTATACAACTGCAACATGACCCGCCAACTCTTGTACTCAATTCCCCGTCCGATGAATGAAAGCATGCCGTATTGCCGCCTTGACCACTCTATTGACCTGCGTTGCCACCTTCAGGGAACAATGGACCTGAACACCCACATCTCTTTGTACATCAATTTTCCCCAGGACTTTTCCATTTATTGTATAGTTTGCTCTTGAATTAGATCTTCCAAAATGTATCACCTCGCATTTGCCCGGATTGAACTCCATCTGCCATTTATCTGCCCAACTCTCCAATCTATCTAAATTCTGCTCTAATCTCTGACAGTTCTCTTCACTATCTGCAACTCCACCAATTTTCGTGTCCTTTGTTCATAAGGGGAATAGAGCTATTGGTCAAAGAAAGATGCAGTATCCTCATCAAAAAAGAAGGCTAAGGGGAAACTTAATTGAGTGGGCAAAATTAAGACGGACATGGATGATGTAGGGAGGAAGAAACATTTCCCGTTTAGAAAGATCAATAGCCAAGAACATTGATTTAAGGTAGATGACAGAAGGTTTAGAGAGAAATTCAGAAAGAATTTTTAATCTCCTGGGTGGTGGATATCTAGAACGTAGTGCCTGAAAGGGTGTTAGAAGTAAGTACCATCAGACCATTTGAGCTGATCACTTGAAGCTCATTACATACTGAGCAAAGGACAACAGTCTGAAAAATGGGCCCAGAGTGGGTCTGTGCTTGATGACTGGTGTAGACATACATTTTCCCCAACTGTCACTTTTTGTGGACTTCTCTTCCCTAGAAAGCAGTGGAAGTTGGGTCGTTGAATTTATTCAAAATGAGTTGGATAGAATTTTGGTGGATAAGGCAGTCCAAGTTATATGCAGCAGACACAATCAGATTAAAACCACAAGGGATCTGTCATAATCTTAATGAATAGCCTGCTACTTAAGTTGCTGAATCTCCAGGAATAAAAGATTGTGTCTACCGTCTGGAGAAAAACTATGGGATTTTTAAAAAAATTGTCACATATTTGAAATTCTCCCTTCAGAAATAAAAATAATTAAAATTAGGTTTGTAGGGAGAGAGGCTGTTGGCTGTTTGACTGACAGTCAAGCATCAGGCAATTGCATAATTACGTTTGTTTTTCTCTCCAATTGGCATAGGAAGGCAGTGCATCACATGGATGGATGAGTTCTAATGGCTAGAAACTTCAGTAGGTGGGGGCAGGAGCAAAACTTGATGAAGCTGCCAAGATTAAATGTAATCAGTCTGCACCCCTTATCTACTCATGCTCTTCTGTTCCAATGTATATAGTTTCTGAACTGTTTAGTTGTCAGTTACGCTGTCTCTTCTGCTGCTGTCTCCTCAGTGGAGCTTCCAAAGAGTCATCTAAGGATCAGTAAAAACTGGTTCAATATTCTGAAATGTTAACAACCCAAAACATTAACTCTGTTTCTCTCTCGACAGTTGCTATCAGACCTGCTGAGTTGTTGTCATAATTCTATTTTGGTTTGAATTAAAAACTAGATGTTTTCATGAAGGCTAACCATAATATGAGCTGCAAGATAAACCCCTTCATTCCATGCTCAGCCTCATGAAAGCAGCAGGAAGTCTAAGGTGAATCATAGGGAGGCAACGGCCTGGTGGTATTATCATTGGACTGTTAATCCAGAGACCCAAGTCGTGTTCTGGGACCTGGGTTCGAATCCAGCCATGGCTGATGGTGGAATTTAGAATATAAATGAATGCATTGTCAATTGTCAAGAAAACACTCTCTATCTGGTTCACTAACGTCCTTCAGGGAAAGAAATCTGCTGCCCTTACCTGGTCTGGCCTACATAGGACTCCAGATGTAAGGCAAAGAACTCTCAGCAATTAAGGTTGGGCAGTAAATAAGGATGACAACTTTATCCGGTGAATGAATTTTAAAATAATCCTATCCCATTATTGAACAAATTAATAAGATGGAGAGAGGCAAAAACAGGTGCTTTGAATACACAATAAAAGATACAATGACTTCGCCTCAATACGCCAAAGAGGCCCTCTTGTTTCCAATCACTTTCTTCTTTATGTGCTAGAAAATTTTAATTTTGAAATAGGACACATTCAGTCCTGTGTGTAAGAAATAAAGGCAGACATTTTGTTCTCTGCTACATATTGATAAGTGATATTTTCTCTGCTGGGAAATCATTAGAAAAGTATTCAGCATGTTTAGATAATTAGGGACAGCGCAGCATTGGCAGTTCAGTATTGAGTTCTGATAAAGAATTACAAGAAAATTGCCAACGCTGTTGTAGCATGCTTGTTTTAATAGCTGCAGATAAAACAGTTCCAGATATAAGCTAAAAATTGTAGTGTCATTGTGTATCAGACTTTGACCAAATTGCATGATTCTCCTCCTTTTTCAGTTGGATAATGCTAACATAACAGATGCTGTTGGATTGAGGTGGTTGAGAAGAGGAATCCTGAATTTCATCTGCTTTATTTTCAAATGTATTTCATGGCATGTTCTATGTGGTAATCAATTACAGTTAACATGTTGATGCCGAACCCTTCCAGTCTCAATCCTACTCCCTAGATGTGCATTTGGCAAAATAGCCCTTTGTTATCTTGTTGAACAGCCACAAGGAATTGCATGCCTCTTCTTGTTTGAATATTTTGACTATTTTTTGATGATCTTCCCCCTTTGTATTGCCTGCTTTCTGAATTTGGGCAGCACATTGGGTTAGCACTGCTGGTTCCCTGGCACTGAGATGCAGGTTTGATTCCAATCCAGGGTGACTATCTGTGTGGAGTTTGTGCGTTCTCCCTGAGTGTGTGTGGATTTTCTCTGGTTTCCTCCCACAGTTGAAGATGCGATAGGTAATTGGCCATGCTGAATTATCCATTGTGTCCAAGGTTGTGCTCAGGAAGTCTGGCAGCAACTGTGAAGAAAAAAATCAGTTAACATTTCGGGTCCAATGACCCTTCCTTAGAACCTGATTTACAGCATCTGCAGTTTTTTTCACTTTTTTTATTTAGCATCCAGGGATATGCAAGCTAAATGAATTAGCCTTGGAAAATGTGGGGATTGTGGGTGTGCAGTGTGGGATGCTCTTCAGTGGGTCAGTGTGGACTTGATGGGCCAAATGGTCTGCTTCCACACTCGGGATTCTATGAACTAATATGTTTGAAGTTAACATCAGGGAACAACATATCTGACAATTCTTACTCGACTATAAAGTGGCAGTAGTAACAAAAATACGAGGTCCCTTTATTGATGTCCTTCATACAGCTTGACAAGTAATATCTGATTAAACATGTGAAAACGTTTCTGTTGGTCTTGTGTTCTCTTTCTGAATCTCACGTTGTGACTGTAACACTGAAGATACTGGTGCGCTTTTGTTGGTTTATTTTGGAGAATCTTTTAGACACAGAACTAGTTGATAAATATATTTGTGCTAACTGTTTACAATAGCTGTTTCCTTTTACTCGTTTACTAGATTAATGTTTGCCTGCAAAATTGACTTCATTGAAGCTGTTGATAACCAAGTGTGAAGCTGGATGAATGCAGCAGGCCTGGCAGCATCTCAGGAGCACAAAAGCTGATGTTTCAGGCCTAGACCTTCATCAGAACTGTTGTTTGCTTACCAAACCTTAAAATTCCAGCAGAGGGCGCTCCAAGGTTGACGGTAGATGGAGTTCCAGAATATACATTTTACATTTTTTAAGTTTATTTTTTCAAAAATTTCATCGAGAGATCAATTGGTTTTTAATAGTGTGCATTTTCCCTCACTTCTTTACAAATGTAGTGAAGCATACATGAGGTCTTAATTCATTTTTATAATATTGATGTAACTTGCAAAATATTAATTCCATTAAAACAGTGGCTCTAACTAGAATTAGATTGAGAGAGAAAGAAAGAGATAAAGGAAAAGTGGAAAATTTTACTCCCTTCCCTTAAGAGCATGACGCAGAACAGCTTAAGCTGTCCCGTGCAAACTATCCTGTCCGAAATCCCAGCTATCTTTAAATCTGTACAATGTATTATTCTCTCAAATTGTGTCCATCTTTTCATGAAGCTGTATTTGAATTCCTGCAGTCAGGTTTCTTCTCTTGCCATAGCGCCAAAGCTAATCTCATCCTATGTGGGTCTGTCAGCAATAAATTCCTCTCCCCTCTTGTCCTCAACCCTCTCACAGCCTTTGGCAGAGTTGATCTTCCACCCAACTGATGCCTCTCCATAGCCATCCAGCTGGCTCAGACTGTTCTTAGCTGGTTCTATTCTGTTTGATTCTTTCTTACTAGGTGACCACCCATTCTCTTTCCTGCATATTAGCCTTGGTGTTCTCCAAGGATCTATCCCTGACTCTTTCCTATTTTTTCCTTACTTGTTGGCTACATCATTGCAAAACACATCGTGGTTCCTTCTGAATGCTGATGTCACGCACAGCCCAACGTCTTCACCAACCATTTGGCCCCTCTACTGCCTCCACGTTACCAGATTGCTTGTTTGATGTCCTGAAAGTGCAGACATTGCCTCTGACTAAATATTCGGAATACTGAAACAATTGTCTTTGGTCCCTACACCAAACCTCTTCCCTCACTGCTGACCCTCTCCCTGGCAATTGGCTGAAGCTGAATCAAACTAGGTACAAACTCAGGGCCATATTTGAACCAGAGATGACCTTTGGACCACATATTCATGAAATCGTTAAGAGCTCCAATCTCCACTTTCAAAATATCTCCTCAATCTCATTTACCAGAATATTGCCAAGTATGGAAAGTTTGAGTTACATAGAAAAGCTGGATAAATTGGCACTTTTTATTTACTGGAGCATAGGACATTGAGAGATGTCCTTATAGAAGTTTTTAAAATAATGAGGGATATAGATAGAGTTAATGGCAGGTATCTTTTTCCCAGGATGGAGGATTTCAAGACCAGGAGGCACATTTTGAGGTGAGAAGAGAGAGATTTTAAACAAGACACGAGGGGCAGTTTGTTTTATACAGGGTGATTTGCATGTGGAATGAACTTACTGAGCAAATTTTGGATGTGGGTACAATTATAACATTTAAAAGACATTTGAATAAATATATGAATAGGAAAGCTTTGGAGGGATGTGAGCAAGGAGCAGGAAGGTGAGACTAGTTTGGGATTATGTTCAGCATGGACTAGTTGGACTGAGGGGTCTGGTCTGTTGCTATATGAGTCTATGACATGCCTTTGTAACTTCTAAACTTAATTATTCTCATGCAGTCCTAGCTAAAACTCTCCATTTCCATCAAGAATAAACTTGAGGTCATCAAAAATTCTGCTACTCTTGCCCCAACTATTATCCTAAGCTGTTCATCCAACGTCCCTACATATGATCCCTGTTGACCAGTATTTTATATGTTGTTTTCCAATCTCTCCATGACCTTGTCCTTCCCCATCCATCCAAGTTATCTACACTGTCTAATTTTGATCCCTTTAGCAACCCTAATTCAGTTGCTACATCATTGGTAGACATGCCTTCAACCATCAGATTGCAGGCTTTGATGTTTCCTCCTACTTCTCTGCCACTTTTTTCTAATTTTAAAACTCTGTTTAGAATCTTATTCACTTCACCACGTTTTTGGTCATCTGCCCTGATATCTCTTCCTGTATTTTGGTGCCAGATAATTCTTGATGAGTCTCCTGTGAAATGTCTTCAGATGTTTTCCAATATTAAAGATACTGCATCAATGCAAGTTGCTTATCCGTTTCTGGATTGAAGTGGTCGATTTAACATGCATTAATAATTAGTACTTTATTAAATAGGTACCTGCACTGTCAATACAAACCCATACATTTTGTAGACATTCCAAGTTTAATGTGCAAACCAAGCAGATTCTTAAAAATAATGAACAGTTTTACTGCAAGTGGTCACTTGCGTAAAGAAAATGCCAGAGTGGGGGAAATTGATCATGAGTTGTCAAGTCAGAAATCATGGCATTTCTCGATCCCTACTGCTTTTGAAGCTGATTTGTGCAGTATTACAGAATGCCACTGGGGGGAATAACACTAGATCAAGCTCTGTCTTAGCACACGTTGGACGGGACGAACAGCTTTCTTTTTCTTTTGTATCCGTTCTATTAGTGTTAAGAGCTGTCACTTTCCCAGGAAGAATTGAGTCAGTAACTCATCTGTTCTCTCTGCAGGTACTGGCTAACCCAGTGAATGTTTCCAATACTTTCTGCACAGTTTTAAAAACTTTTTAAAGAGGGCTTTCTTGAAGTGGGGCAATAGGTGGAAAAGACTGTGTCTAGGGGAGGGAGAACGTTCTGCCTGTCCTATCGTAACAATTGGATCATCTCTTTCAGACTCTTGTTTCTCTTATGCTTGTTTGGCATAAGAGTCTCTTATCCCTCTGCTCGTTTAACACAATAATATTTCAAGGTGCTTCTATGTTTTTGATTAAGATCAAGTTGCTGTCTGAAAGCTAGTTTAGATGTACTTCTAATCAATCTGTTCAGACATGTTAGGATACTTGTCTGAAACATATGGGACTTGTACCCAGGCCTCCTGGCTCATAGGTATGGATGCTACAAGAGCACCAGAACAACCCTCAAGATGCTCCCTCTAAATATAGGCACTTTAACATCACTGAGTAAGTTGATTATAACAAACTTCTAGAGCAGGTGGGACTTAGACACACGCCTCCTGGTCCAAAAGTAGGGACACGAACACTGTACCACAAAGGACCCCTATAAAAGCCAGTTTATATATTAATATTTCTATATCTTCAAGTGCTATCGCACACCAACCAAACAGCGTTTCTCACCATCAAAACACCCTATGATTTATTTTTCATCTATTAAGCACTGCCAATAAATCGCCTGAATTTCTGTCAGCCAATTTACATGCAGAGGCCATCAAGTGCAATGCAAAAAGCCAGTTTGTCTATTTTTCTAATTAATC